>NC_041391.1:252587214-252637079 GCF_002162155.2 Triticum dicoccoides
CGCAGCACCACGCCCCCCCTCCCCGCTCGAAGCTCGCCATGGCTCTACGTGGCGACCATGCCATCTCGCCGGCGACCGAGGGGGTGACCACGGGAGATGCTGCAACCGGGACGACGAGGTGCTACCACGGCGACGCTGATGCAACCCCCGCGGGAGGCCGGGGTGTGTGACGGCGATGACCGAGGTGATCGCGGGCTGCAACCACGGCTTTTCCACCGCCGGTAGCCGGTTGAAGCTTTTTCTATATACGGTTGAAGCTTTTTTGTCAATGTTTGCAACTTTTTCTCTGGTCGCAGGTCTGGTTGAAGCTTTTTTTTCTTAACGGATGAAGCTTTTTTATACACGATTGAAGCTTTTCCAAACCACAGTGGAAGCTTTTCTGAAAACGATGGAAACTTTTTTCGTTCTTTTGTGTTTGCTACAACCACGTCATTTTTTTGCTGCAATCGGCAACCACAGAAGCTACATAACAATTTTGCTACAATGACGACGGCCGGCTGCAGCGGTAAGCTTTTTTTGCTGGAAGCGATAAACTTTTTTGCTACAACCGGTGTCGTTTTTTGTTGGAACTAGCAAGAGCCTCGAGTGGGCACACGGCGAGGTACAACGCGAGCACAACAACAGGTGCTGCGGCCGGCGGCCGGCGCCACCGGAGATGCGGCCATCTCCCCGGGAGCTGCAAGCCTGCAACCACGGGTGCAACCATGGGCGCACGCTGCTGCATCCACAGAGGGGAGAAACGCGTGAAGGCGGCATAGGTGAGGGCGGCGACCAACGGCGAGGGCGGCGACCGGCGGCGACGACGGCGAGGCAGCGAGCCGGCAGCAGGGGAGGAGGTGCAGCGGCGCGCAGGGGGGTGGGTAGTGAGTCGGGCGGGGGAGGAGGAGTGGGGGATTCGCAAGGGGCGAGGAAGACGATGACCCAATCCACGCGAGCTCGCCTGATCACAAGCAGAGATCGAGCGGTTACGCAGCCTCCGTGTTAGTCAGATCGAACGGCTGGCGCTGAACCGGCCGAAACGTTTCGGCCGGCGCACCGGCGCCTATCAGCGCCCATGTTTATATACTCCCTCCATCTCAAAAATAACTGTCTCAACTTTGTACTAGCTCTAGTACAAATTTATACTAAGCTCAAGACATTTATTTTGAGACGGAGGGAGTATATCTGTGGAGGCCGGAGGGTAGATGCAGCGTCTTTTGTAGAAATTGAGATGACCTGTTGCGTCTTTGGCACAAATACAATTGGAGCCAAGAAGCAAAGCAACTTATGAGCAACATATTTTATGAACGTTATATACTAAGAGGGAAAACAAATGAACCGAGAATTTAGGTCAATTATTTGAAGGATGTTTCTCGTGAATTGTCTACAATTGATTATTTTTTGTTACGTTTGTAATTTGCCTTGCATATTACTAACGACAAACAACAATGATCGTAGACCATGTTCTTCCTTGGCCAGCCAGGGCAATTCAACAGTCGGGCCGATAGAAAGGTTGATCGCTCTCCCACGACAAATGACCTATACCATCGGGTAGACCACAACATTCAAAGGTTGAGCAGATGTGCCAAAAGACGTCATCCGGACAAAACGCGGCGTTCAAAGGCCAGGCAGACATCCCCAAATATGGTATCCGACCGAGGGGACACCATTGATAGAGGTCATGCCACAACCTAACACCCACCTGGCAGAGCACAAGCAAAAGGAAGTTCAGGTAAATGTTCAATCGGTCTAGGGCAAGAGCACTCTTTGGCTACACACACACACCAAAAAAGACAATCAGCCAAACCATGACACCCAGAAGCTGGACAATCATTCAAAAACACGTCATCCAGCCAGGGGTCGCGACGACAACATGCCAGGTAGCCAAAGCACCTCCACATCCACCGCAAAGGGATAAACACACACAAGCCGGACACGAGGGTCATCTGTCCAGGGGTTGCGGCGGCAAAAGGATGGATATTGAAAGGCAACCCACACCAACCAGCTAGCCCCGACAGTGTACAATAGTTGGGTGGATTGCCTTGGCATTACCGTGGAGGTCTCTTTGACTTATAAGACAGGATGTTGGATCTCCTTGGTTTCCTGGGGGTTGACGCGGTAGGGTGCTTTGTTAGGAAGAGGTGCTCCAGGTATGAGGTCGATTCGGTGTTCGATGCCTCGAAGAGGTGGTAGTCCCGGAGGTTGCTCATCGGGGAAAACGTCTTGGAATTCCTGCAAAAGAGAAGACAACACTAGGGGTAGATTGTGTGAGGTGTTAGTTTTAGGTGCCTCGTCCTTGCACAAAAGGACATAGTGCATAACACTTGATGGGTTCTCACATACTTCTCTCATATCACGTTTGGTAGTAAATAGGACTAAGTTTTTCTTGTCGCTCATCGTGGAGGCACTCGATTTTGGCTTGTTGCGCTCACTCTCTTTTTGGTGGTTCGCTCTCTCACTATTCTCTCCACTATGGGTGGCTTGCTTGTCGGCGATCACTTGACTTGGAGACATTGGTCGTAGCACGTACTCCTTTCCCTTCATATTGAAGCTATAGCGATTAGTTCGCCCGTTGTGGATGACGCCTCGGTCAAATTGCCATGGTCGTCCGAGAAGGAGGTGGAAAACGAACATAGGAACAACATCACACTCCAAAGTGTCTTCGTATGCTCCGATCTTGAAGGAAACTTGTACCATGTGCTCGAGTTGAATAGTGTCGGAGTCGCTTAGCCATTGGACCTTGTAGGGATATGGGTGCTTCATCTTGACCAATTGGAGCTTGCAACATAGCTCTTCACTCGCCAAGTTATGGCAACTCCCTCCATCGATGATGGCCTTCATGGACCTTCCATTGATGCCGGCCTTGGTGTGGAAGATATGGCACCTTTGGTCTTCGTCTTGTTGATGTTGAAGAGTCAAAACCTTGGAGACGGCGAGAGCGGGGCTCGAATCTTCGTAACAAAAGACTTGATCATCTTCATCTTCGTTCACGCGCCGGTGCACGACCACTTGCTCAAGGGCTTCCATCTCCTCTTCACTCATGGAGTCGTATGTTCCGTCGTCATTGAGGATCGTGGTGCGCTTCTTGATACACTCAAAGGACTGGTGGCCTCGGCCGCCGCAAGTGAAGCACTTGATTGAACTTGTTTTGATAGTCTCATCGTTTGGAGTAGATGATGATGAAGCTTTTTGCTTGAAGTTGCTTGTAGTAGGAAGACGACTTGAAGTTGTAGAAGTCTTCTTGTAGTTGGACTTTTCACCGTTGCTTGGTGAAGCTTTTGTCGAAGTAGGAGTCATTGCAGTCAGTGAAGCTTGGTTGTTGGAGAAACCCCAGCTCTTGTAAGAGTACTTGGCATACTTGAAGTCATTTTGCACTTGACGTTCCGCTTTGGTAGCTTGATGCACTAGCTCAATGAGGTTGGAGTAGGGTTGGAAGTCGGCAATCTTCTTGATAGGATGATTGAGTCCGTTCAAGAAACGGGCCATAGTTTGCTCATCGTCTTCCGTGACATTGGCTCTTATCATGGGAATCTCCATTTCCTTGTAGTATTCTCTTTGTTTCTTGCTTGAGGAGTTGGAGTTTCTTGAAGAGGTCGCGGTTGTAGTATGTTGGCACTATTGGGGAACGCGGTAATTTCAAAAAAAATCCTACGGTCACGCAAGATCTATCTAGGTGATGCATAGCAACAAGAGAGGAAAGTGTGTCCACGTACCCTCGTAGACCGAAAGCGGAAGCGCTTCAATAACACGGTTGATGTAGTCGAACTTCTTTGCGATCCAATCGATCAAGTACCGAACATACGGCACCTCCGCGTTCAGCACATGTTCAACTCGATGACGTCCCTCGTGGTCTTGATCTAGTTGAGGACGAGGGTGAGTTCTGTCAGCACGACGGCGTGGCGACGGTGATGATGATGTTACCGGCGCACGTCTTCACCTAAACACTACGATGGTATGATCGAGGTGTGTAACTGTGAAGGGGGGCACCGGACACGGTTAAGAGAAACTTGTGTACTTTGGGGTGCCCCCTGCCCATGTATATAAAGGAGGGAGGGAGAGAGGCTGGCCCTCCTAGGGGCGCGCCAAGTGTAGGGAGTCCTACTAGGACTCCCTTTCATTTTCGGAGTAGGAAAGAAGGAAAGGAGGGAGAGGGAGAAGGAAAGGGGGGGCACCCCTTGTCCAATTTGGTTTGGGCCGGGGGGAGGCGCGCGCCACCTCGTGGCCCTTCTTCCCTCTCCCCACTAAAGCCCAATAAGGCCCATTAACTTCCCCCGGCGAATTCCCGTAACTCTTTGGTACTTTGAAAAATACTCGAATCACTCGGAACCTTTCCGATGTCCGAATATAGCCTTCCAATATATGAATCTTTACGTCTCGACCATTTCGAGACTCCTCGTCATGTCCGTGATCTCATCCGGGACTCCGAACAAACTTCGGTCATCAAAACACATAACTCATAATACAAAATCGCCATCGAAGGTTAAGCGTGCGGACCCTATGGGTTTGAGAACTATGTATACATGACTGAGACACATCTCTGGTCAATAACCAATATCGGAACCTGGATGCTCATATTGGCTCCTACATATTCTACGAAGATCTTTATCGGTCAAACTGCACAACAACATATGTTGTTCCCTTTGTCATCGGTATGTTACTTACCCGAGATTCGATCGTCGGTATCATCATACCTAGTTCAATCTCGTTACCGGCAAGTCTCTTTACTCGTTCCGTAATGCTTCATCCCGCAACTAACTCATTAGTCACATTGCTTGCAAGGCTTATAGTGATGAGCATTACCGAGAGGGCCCACAGATACCTCTCCGATACACAGAGTGACAAATCCTATTCTCGATCTATGCCAACCCAATAAGCACCTTCGGAGACACCTGTAGAGCATCTTTATAATCACCCAGTTACGTTGTGAAGTTTGATAGCACACAAGGTGTTCCTCCGGTATTCGGGAGTTGCATAATCTTATAGTGTGAGGAACGTGTATAGTCATGAAGAAAGCAGTAGCAATGAAACTGTAACGATCATAATGCTAAACTAACGGATGGGTCCTGTCCATCACATCATTCTCCTAATGATGTGATCCCGTTTATCAAATGACAACACATGTCTATGGTTAGGAAACATAACCATCTTTGATTAACGAGCTAGTCAAGTAGAGGCATACTAGGGACACTATGTTTTGTCTATGTATTCACACATGTACTAAATTTCCGGTTAATACAATTCTAGCATGAATAATAAACATTTATCATGATATAAGGAAATAAATAATAACTTTATTATTGCCTCTAGGGCATATTTCCTTCAGTCTCCCACTTGCACTAGAGTCAATAACCTAGTTCACATCGCCATGTGATTTAACATCAATAGTTCACATCTGTATGTGATTAACACCCATAGTTCACATCGCCATGTGACCAACAACCAAAGGGTTTACTAGAGTCAATAATCTAGTTCACGTTGCTATGTGATTAACACCTAAAGAGTACTAACGTGTGATCATGTTTTGCTTATGAGAGAAGTTTAGTCAACGGGTCTGTCACATTCAGAGCCATATGTATTTTGCAAATATTCTATGTATACAATGCTATGCATAGAGCTACTATAGCTAATTGCTCCTACTTTCAATATGTATCCACGTTGAGACTTAGAGTCATCTGGATCGGTGTAAAAACTTGCATCGCCGTAACTCTTTACGACGAACTCTTTATCACCTCCATAACCGAGTCCTTAGTCCTCACTAAGGACAATTTTGACCGCTGTCTAGTGATCTACTCTTAGATCACTATTGTACCCCTTGCCGAACTCATGGAAAAGTGCACAATAGGTCTGGTACATTGTACAACATACTTTATAGAACCTATGATTGTGGCATAGGGAATGACTTTCATTCTCTTTCTATCTTCTGTCGTGGTCGGGTTTTGAGTCTTACTCAACTTTACACCTTGTAATACAGACAAGAACTTCTTTTTGACTGATCCATTTTGAACTCTTTCAAAAAAACTTGTCAAGGTATGTATTCATTGAAAAATCTTATCAAGTGTCTTGATCTATCTCTATAGATCTTGATGCCCAATATATAAGCAACTTCACCGAGGTCTTTCTTTGAAAAACTCCTTTCAAACTCTCCTTTATGCTTTCCAGAAAATTCTACATCATTTTCGATCAACAATATGTCATTCACATATATTTTTCAGAAAGGTTGTAGTGCTCCCACTCACTTTCTTGTAAATACAGGCTTCACCGCAAGTCTATATAAAACTATATGCTTTGATCAACTCATCAAAGCATACATTCCAACTCCGAGATGCTTGCACCAGTCCATAGATGGATCGCTGGAGCTTGCACACCTTGTTAGTACCTTTAGGATTGACAAAACCTTCTGGTTGCATCATATACAGCTCTTCTTTAAGAAATATCCATTTAAGGAATGCAGTTTTGACATCCATTTGCCAGATTTCATAAAATATGGCAACTGCTAACATGATTCGGACGGATTTAAGCATCGATATAGTTGAGAAAATCTCATTGTAGTCAACACCTTGAACTCGTCGAAAACCTTTTTGCGACAAGTCAAGCTTTGTAGATAGTAACACTACTATCAGTGTTCGTCTTCCTCTTGAAGATGCATTTATTCTTAATGGCTTTCCGATCATCGAGCAAGTCCACCAAAGTCCATACTTTGTCTTCATACATGGATCCCATCTCAGATTTCATGGCCTCAAGCTATTTCGCTGAATCTGGGATCATCATTGCTTCCTCATAGTTCGTAGGTTCACCATGCTCTAGTAACATGACTTACAGAACAGGATTGCCGTACCACTCTGGTGCGGATCTTACTCTGGAAGACCTACGAGGTTCGGTAGTAACTTGATCTGAAGTTTCATGATCATTATCATTAGCTTCCTCACTAATTGGTGTAGGAATCACTAGAACTGATTTATGTGATGAACTACTTTCCAATTCGGGAGAAGGTATAGTTACCTCATCAAGTTCTACTTTCCTCCCACTCACTTCTTTCGAGAGAAACTCCTTCCCTAGAAAGGATCCATTCTTAGCAACGAACATCTTGCCTTCGGATCTATGATAGAAGGTGTACCCAAAAGCTTCCTTAGGATATCCTATGAAGACGCATTTCTCCGATTTGGGTCCGAGCTTATCAAGTTAAAGCTTTTTCACATAAGTATTACAACCCCAAACTTTAAGAAATGACAACTTTGGTTTGTTGCCAAACCACAGTTCATAAGGCGTCGTCTCAACAGATTTTGATGGTGCCTTGTTTAAAGTGAATGCGGTTGTCTCTAATGCATAACCCCAAAACGATAGTGGTAAATCGGTAAGAGACATCATAGATCGCACCATATCCAATAAAGTGCGGTTCCAACATTCAGATACGCCATTATGCTGTGGTGTTCCAGGTGGCGTGAGCTGTGAAACTATTCCACATTGTTTTAAATGAAGGCCAAACTCGTAACTCAAATATTCAGCTCTACGATCAGATCCTAGAAACTTTATTTGCTTGTTATGATGATTCTCCACTTCACTCTGAAATTCTTTGAACTTTTCAAATGTTTCAAACTTGTGTTTCATTAAGTAGATATACCCATATATGCTCAAATCATCTGTGAAGGTCAGAAAATAATGATACCCGCCACGAGCCTCAACACTCATTGGACCGCATACATCGGTATGTATTATTTCCAATAAGTCAGTAGCTTGTTCCATTGTTCTGGAGAACGGAGTTTTAGTCATCTTGCCCATAAGGCATGGTTCGCAAGTATCAAATGATTCATAATCAAGTGATTCCAAAAGTCCATCTTTATGGAGTTTCTTCATGCGCTTTACACCGATATGACCCAAAGGGCAGTGCCACAAATAAGTTGCACTATCATTATCAACTTTGCATCTTTTGGCATCAATATTACGAATATGTGTATTACCGCGATCGAGATTCAACAAACTATCAATATTGGGTGTATGACCATAGAAGGTTTTATTCATGTAAACAGAATAACAATTATTCTCTGTCTTAAATGAATAGCTGTATTGCAATAAACATGATCTAATCATATTCATGCTTTACCAAATAACATTTATTTAGGTTCAACTCTAATCCCGAAAGTATAGGGAGTGCTCGATGATGATCATATCAATCTTGGAACCACTTCCAACACACATCATCACTTCATCCTCAACTAGTCTATATTTATTTTGCAACTCCTGTTTCGAGTTACTAATCTTAGCAACCGAACAAGTATCAAATACCCAGGGATTACTACGAGCACTAGTAAGGTACACATCAATAATATGTATATCAAATATACCTTTGTTCACTTTGCCATCCTTCTTATCCGCCAAATATTTGGGGCAGTTCCACTTCAAGTGACCATTTCCTTTGCAGTAGAAGCACTCAGTTTTAGGCTTAGGTCCAGCTTTGGGCTTCTTCATGGGAGTGACAACTTGCTTGCCATTCTTCTTGAGGTTCCCTTTCTTTCCCTCTGCCCTTTTCTTGAAACTAGTGGTCTTGTTTAATCATCAACACTTGATGCTCTTTCTTGATTTCTACCTTCGTCGATTTCGGCATCATGAAGAGCTCGAGAATCATTATAGTTCATCACGAAGTTCCAGTAACTTGGTGATGGTGACTAGAGAACTCTATCAATCACTATCTTATCTGGAAGATTAACTCCCACTCGATTCAAGTGATTGTAGTACCCAGACATTCTGAGCACATGCTCACTAGTTGAGCAATTCTCCTCCCTCTTTTAGGCAAAGTACTTGTCAGAGGTCTCATACCTCTTGACACGGGCATGAGTCTGAAATACCAATTTCAGCACTTGGAACATCTCATATGCTCCGCGATGTTTTAAAAACGTTCTTGAAGTCCCGGTTCTAAGCCGTAAAGCATGGTGCACTAAACTATCAAGTAGTCATCATATTGAGCTAGCCAAACGTTCATAACGTTTGCATCTGCTCCTGCAATAGGTCTGTCACCTAGCGGTGCATCAAGGACATAATTCTTCTGTGCAGCAATGAGGATACATCTCAGATCATGGACCCTGTCCGCATCATTGCTACTATCATATTTCAACTTAGTTTTCTCTAGGAACATATAAAAAACATAGGGAAGCTATAACGCGAGCTATTGATCTACAACATAATTTGCAAAATACTATCAGGACTAAGTTCACGATAAATTAAATTTCAATTAATCATATTACTTAAGAACTCCCACTTAGACAGACATCCCTCTAGTCATCTAAATGATCACGTGATGCAATTCAATTAAATCATGTCTGGTCATCACGTGAGATGGAGTAGTTTTCAATGGTGAACATCACTATGTTGATCATATCTACTATATGATTCACGCTCGACCTTTCGGTCTCCAGCTTTCCGAGGCCATATCTGCATATGCTAGGCTCGTCAAGTTTAACTCGAGTATTCTGCATGTGCAAAACTGGCTTGCACCCATTGTATGTGAATGTAGAGCCTATCACACCCGGTCATCACGTGGTGTCTCAGCACGAAGAACTATCACAACGGTGCATACTCAGGGAGAACACTTATACCTTGAAATTTTAGTAAGGGATCATCTTATAATGCTACCGCCGAACTAAGCAAAATAAGAAGCATAAAAGATAGCATCACATGTAATCAAAATATGTGACATGATATGGCCATCATCATCTTGTGCCTTTGATCTCCATCTCCAAAGTATTGTCATGAT
The DNA here is from genome assembly GCF_002162155.2 of Triticum dicoccoides. Lineage (NCBI taxonomy): Eukaryota > Viridiplantae > Streptophyta > Magnoliopsida > Poales > Poaceae > Triticum > Triticum dicoccoides. The sequence goes on from NC_041391.1 coordinate 252,596,939, forward strand.
CTCTATTGTCACCGGCATAACACCATGATCTCCATCATCTTGATCTCTATCAACGTGTCATCACATGGTCGTCTCGCCAACTATTGCTTTTGCAACTATTGCTATTGCATAGCGATAAAGTAAAGCAATTATATGGCGCTTGCATCTTATGCAATAAAGAGATAACCATAAGGCTCCTTCCAGTTGTCGATAACTTTAACAAAACATGATCATCTCATACAACAAATTATATCTCATCACGTTTTGACCATATCACATCACAACATGCCCTGCAAAAACAAGTTAGACGTCCTTTACTTTGTTGTTGCAAATTTTACGTGGCTGCTATGGGCTTCTAGCAAGAACCGTTCTTACCTACGCATCAAAACCACAACAATTTTTCATCAAGTGTGTTGTTTTAACCTTCAACAAGGACCGGTCGTAGTCAAACTCGATTCAACTAAAGTTGGAGAAACAGATACCTGCCAGCCACCTTTGTGCAAAAGCACGTCGGTAGAACCAGTCTCATGAATGCGGTCATGTAATGTCGGTCCGGGCCGCTTCATCCAACAATACCGCCGAATCAAAGTAAGACGTTGGTGGTAAGCAGCATGACTATTATCACCCACAACTCTTTGTGTTCTACTCGTGCATATAACATCTACGCATAAACCTGGCTCGGATGCCACTGTTGGGGTTCGTGGTAATTTCAAAAAAATTCCTACGATCACGCAAGATCTATATAGATGATGCATAGCAATGAGAGGGGAAAGTGTATCCACATACCCTCGTAGACCGAAAGCGGAAGTGAGGGAGTCCTGGACTAGGGGGTGTCCGGACAGCCGGACTATCATCGTCCGCCGGACTCCAAGACTACGAAGATACAAGATTGAAGACTCCGTCCCGTGTCCGGATGGGACTTTCCTTGGCGTGGAAGGCAAGCTTGGCGATACGGATATGTAGATCTCCTACCATTGTAACCGACTCTGTGTAACCCTAGCCCTCTCCGGTGTCTATATAAACTGGAGGGCTTTAGTCCGTAGGACACAACATACATTACAACAATCATACCATAGGCTAGCTTCTAGGGTTTAGCCTCCTTGATCTCGTGGTAGATCCACTCTTGTACTACCCATATCATCAATATTAATCAAGCAGGACGTAGGGTTTTACCTCCATCAAGAGGGCCCGAACCTGGGTAAAAACATCATGTCCCTCGTCTCCTGTTACCATCCGCCTAGACGCACAGTTCGGGACCCCCTACCCGAGATCCGCCGGTTTTGACACCGACATTGGTGCTTTCATTGAGAGTTCCTCTGTGCCGTCACCGATAGGCCCGATGGCATCTTCAACCAACAACGCTGTCCAGGGTGAGACTTTTCTCCCCGGACAGACCTTCGTATTCGGCGGCTTCACACTGCGGGCTAATTCACTTGGCCATCTGGAGCAGATCGAAAGCTACGCCCCTGGCCGTCAGGTCAGATTCGGAAGCCTAAACTTCACGGCCGATGTCCGCGGAGACTTGATCTTCGACGGACTCGAGCCACAGCCAAGCGCGCCGCACTGTGACGACAGGCATGATCTAGCTCTGCCGCCGAGCAGTGCCTTGGTGGCCGCACATGAATCCGCTTCGGTCATTAGTCCGGAGCCGATCGCCCAGATCGAGGGTCGATGGATAGACGCCACCCTGGGGGCTTCAACATCCACGGCGATGGAGCCGAACACTAATCTTGTCCCCTGCGAAACTCGTGATTCCGAGGCGCCGGACTCCTTGCCGAACTCCGAACCTCCCGCGCCCTTACCAATCGATTCGGATTGGGCGCCGGTTATGGAATTCACCGCCGCGGACATCTTCCAACACTCGCCCTTTGGCGACATCCTAAACTCGCTAAAGCATCTCTCGCTATCGGGAGAGCCCTGGCCGGACTATGGCCAGGATGGTTGGGGTACGGACGACGAAGAAATTCAGAGCCCACCCACCACCCACTTTGTAGCCACTGTCGACGATCTAACCGACATGCTAGACTACGACTCCGACGACATCGATGCTATGGACGACGATGCCGGAGACGAACAGGAACCAGCGCCTACAGGGCACTAGAAGACCACCTCGTCATACGACATATATATGGTGGACACCCCAAAAGACGGGGACGGTGAAGAAGCAGCGGAGGCAGACTCTTTAAAGAAGCAGCCCAAACGCCAGCGTCAACGGCGCCGCTCTAAATCCCGCCACAGCAAGAATGGAGATTCTGGCACAGGAGACAATAATACTCTAGAGAGTGCCGGAGACAATCCCCTCCCGCAAGACTCGGCGCAGGAGGATGCAGAAGCAAGCCCTCACGAGAGGGCGGCAGACAAAGAGGTTGAGGATCATAACTATATGCCTCCCTCCGAAGACGAGGCAAGCCTCAACGATGACGAATTCGTCGTACCTGAGGATCCCGTCGAACAAGAGCGTTTCAAGCGCAGGCTTATCGCCACAGCAAACAGCCTAAAGAAAAAGCAGCAACAGCTTCAAGCTGATCAGGACCTGCTGGCCGATCGATGGACCGAAGTCCTTGCGGCCGAAGAGTATAAACTCGAACGCCCCTCCAAAAGTTACCCAGGACGCAAGCTGCTCCCCCGATTAGAGGAGGAAGCATACATACCTCCATCACCAGCGCACGATATGGCTGACCGACCACCCCGTGGTCGCGATAGAGAGGCATCCAGGCCCCCAGCCAAGACCGTACCTCGGCATCGCTCCAAAAGTACGAAGCCAAGAGGGAATGCGCCGGACTTGCGAGACATATTGGAGGACAAAGCAAGGCAATCTAGATCCATCTACGGATCACGTGGGCGCCCCACGACCCATGACGAATACCGTCGCGCCGAATACAATAACCCCGGTCGGGCCGAACACAGCAGATAGCGCTCTCTCGAGCTGCGTCGCGATATTGCTCAATACAGAGGCGTCGCACACCCGCTATGCTTCACTGACGAAGTAATGGATCATCAAATCCCCGAAGGGTTTAAACCCGTAAACATCGAATCTTACGATGGCACAACAGACCCCGCGGTTTGGATCGAAGACTATCTTCTCCACATCCATATGGCCCGCGGCGACGATCTCCATGCCATCAAGTATCTCCCACTCAAGCTTAAAGGACCAGCTCGGCATTGGCTAAACAGCTTGCCCGCAGAGTCAATTGGGTGCTGGGAAGACCTGGAAGCCGCATTCCTCGATAACTTCCAGGGCACGTATGTGCGACCACCAGACGCCGATGACCTAAGCCACATTATTCAGCAGCCAGACGAATCGGCCAGACAATTCTGGACACGGTTCTTGACGAAGAAAAATCAAATCGTCGACTATCCGGATGCAGAGGCCCTTGCAGCCTTCAAGCATAACATCCGCGACGAATGGCTAGCCCGGCACCTGGGCCAGGAAAAACCGAAATCTATGGCAGCCCTCACATCATTAATGACCCGCTTCTGCGCGGGAGAGGATAGCTGGCTAGCCCGCAGTAACAATCTCCACAAAAATTCTGGCAGTCCGGATAGCAAGGACAACAACGGCAGGTCACGTCGAAACAAAAACAAACGCCACATTAACGGCGACGATAAGGAGGATACGGCAGTCAACGCCGGATTCCGAGGCTCTAAACCCGGTCAACGGAAGAAGCCATTCAAAAGAACCACTCCGGGTCCGTCCAATTTGGACCGAATACTCGACCGCTCATGCCAGATACATGGCACCCCTGAAAAACCAGCTAATCACACTAATAGAGATTGCTGGGTGTTCAAGCAGGCAGGCAAGTTAATTGCCAAAAACAATGACAAGGGGCTGAATAGAGACGATGAGGAAGAGACCCGACCGCCGAACAATAGAGGACAGAAGGGTTTTCCCCCACAAGTGCGGACGGTGAATATGATCTACGCGACCCATATACCCAAGAGGGAGAGGAAACGCGCACTAAGGGACGTCTATGCGATGGAGCCAGTCGCCCCGAAGTTCAATCCATGGTCCTCTTGTCCGATCACTTTCGATTGAAGAGACCATCCGACCAGCATACGCCATGGCGGATTCGCCGCATTGGTTTTAGACCCAATCGTCGATGGATTTCACCTCACGAGAGTCCTGATGGACGGCGATAGTAGCCTGAACCTGCTTTATCAGGATACAGTGCGCAAAATGGGCATATACCCCTCAAGGATTAAACCTACAAAGACAACCTTTAAAGGTGTCATACCAGGAGTGGAAGCCAACTGTACAGGCTCAGTCACACTGGAAGTGGTCTTCGGATCCCCGGATAATTTCCGGAGCGAGGAGTTAATCTTCGACATAGTCCCGTTTCACAGTGGCTATCACGCTCTGCTCGGATGAACCGCGTTTGCAAAATTCAACGCGGTGCCGCATTATGCATACCTTAAGCTCAAGATGCCAGGCCCTCGTGGAGTCATCACGGTCAATGGGAACACGGAACGCTCCCTCTGAACGGAGGAACATACAGCGGCTCTCGCGGCAGAAGTACAGAGCAGCCTTTTAAGGCAATTCTCGAGTCCGGCCATTAAAAGGCCGGATACAGCAAAACGCGCCCGGAGCAATGCCAACCAAGACCACCTGGCGCGATCAGAGCACGCGTAGCAATGCGGCCCCAACCCTCGCCCACGCATGATCGCAAGAATAACACTCCGCGTACATCATTACGCTTTGGAGATACCATGGGCACAGGGGAGGGGGCACGATCGCAACGGACCAAGAGTGCGGTTCGACCACACCGGGGGCTCGCAAGTGTGCCCCCCCTTTTTTTTATTATTTTCCTTCTTTTATGTACACAGGACTCCGTTAACCAGAAGCCCTGTCCGGCGGCGAACCCGCCGAACTCATGATGCAACAGTCACGAACTAAAGAAGGCTGCAACGAACATTCAGGTGGTCTCCATTACGAGCATTAAATTCGATTATATACACCAAGTCCAGCTCACCCCTGGAGGGGGACATGTTTACTTAGTCCAAATCCCTTGCTTACCGCACTATATGTATCAGTCCGCTCTCCTAGCAGACTTTCTTTCATAAATAATGCAGCACCTTTCTGATTGCAATTGCATTACCTTATATATATATATGTTCATTACATGACATCTTGCACCCGTATATTTTGGTACGGTCGAATACGCCAGGGGCTTCTGTTCCCCAAATTATGGCGTGATAAAGTCCGAACACTTTCACAAGTGCGGCACCCCGAACTTATAGCATTATATGAATCGGCTCCGAATCATGTCATGGATCAATAGTTGGGTTTGCCCGGCTCCCACGTTTTGGTGCCTTACGTTCTGTTCTATTGGCTAAGGTGGCACTGGGAGAACCACTACGATTGCGCCCCGGTTGAGCCGGGCGAGCGCCTCAGTGGAGAAAGCTAAAACTGACTAGCATGATAAGGCGAGAGACTGGTCGCTGTTCGAGAGGTTTTTTCGGGTCCTTAAAGACTCACGCTGCTTCGAGTGAAGTTCCGGACAATGTCCGACGAAGGCGTGGATAGCGCCCCGGATTCGGTCTTCCGAATACCAGGGGCTTCGCTGAAATTTAAAATTATAGAATTCTATGGCTAAGTGAGAGTGTTCAAGCATTATAAGTCCGGTTGCCTTGTTCGTTGTGTTGAGCGCCTCCCTAGATGGACCCAAAAATGGGAACAAGAGTGCTCAAGTTTATCCCGAACATCCCAGCACTCGTGGCTTGGGGGCTGAAGCCAACGACTTGCCATCTCTCAGATTTTATAAACGGCCGCACAGAAGGTAATATTTTAAATTAAACACGCGTTGCTTAACGCGCACATGAACAAAGTTTCAACACGCAGGATAATACATAACGAGTTTACTCAAAGATTACATTTCGGGGGCACTCATCCGCAATATTGCGGGCTCCCTTCAAGACAGTTTTATAATACATCTCGGGCGTGCGATACTCCTTGCCCGGTGGCGGTGGGTCCGTGAGAAGCTTCTCCGCATCCAACTTGCCCCAATGCACCTTTGTGCGGGCAAGGGCCCGACGAGCACCTTCAATACAGGTGGAGCGCTTGATGACCTCCACCCAGGGGCACGCATCCACCAGCCGCCGCACGAGGCCGAAGTAGCTTCCAGGCATGGCCTGTCCAGGCCACAGCCGGACTATGAGAGCCTTCATGGCCTCCTCCGCTACCTTGTGGAGTTCGACCAGCTGTTTCAGCTGGTCGCTTGGGGGCACCGGATGTCCGGCCTCAGCATACTGAGACCAGAAGACCTTCTCCGTCGAGCTCCCCTCCATGCCACGATAGAATGCGGCGGCATCGGACGCACTACGCGGCAGATCTGCAAATGCCCCTGGAGAGCTCCGAACGCGGGTAAGTGTAAGGTAGTTTACATTAACATGCTTGCTTTGCATGAAAAATGCCTTACCCGCCGCTATTTTCTTCACATCTTCAACCTCCTGAAGGTCTTTACGGGCCTCGGCCTTGGCGGACTTGGCACTTTCGAGAGCCGAAGCAAGCTCGGACTCTCGAGTCTTGGAGTCACACTCCAAACTCTCATGCTTCTCCACGAGAGCTTGGAGCTCTTGCCGTACTTCCGCCACCCGTGCCTCCTGCTTCTCTCGCTTTTCCCGCTCCGCGGCCGCACTGCGTTCGGCCGCGGACACGGCCTCCTTCAGGGCCGCCACCTCGTTCGTGGCCCCTAAAATATCCAAATTATCCTTGTTAATTTTATTGCAACCAAAATCCTTTTCTGTAAGGTAACTATTCAAAGTGGTGTTAATCACCTTCTTTGTCCTCGAGCTGCTTCTTGGCATGGCCGAGCTCTTGCTCGGACCGCTCGAGATCCTTTTTTAACATGTCGACCTCCGCCGATAGTGCGGCAGAGGTCAGCAGCGCAGCCTGCAAACCCATGTTGACATATTTTAAGTACCCTGCGTATATCTTATTAGATCCTCAGTCCGGCTTTTCGTTCCGAACACCGAACTGAGCATCAGGGGCTACTGTCTATGCGGTATTACATTACGTAATTTTAACTTCTTACCTCAAAGCCTGTTAGAAGGCTGCTGCAGGCTTCGGTCAGCCCGCTTTTGGCGAGCTGAACCTTTTGAATCACCGCACTCATGATAGTGCGGTGTTCTTCCTTGATGGAAGCGCCTTTAAGCGCCTCCAACAAGTTATCCGGCGCCTCCGGTTGGACGGAGGCCGCCGGTGTCACGGTCTTTCCCTCCTTTCGAAGGGGCCGCTTGCCAGACTCTGGAACCATTGCGGGTTCCGATGTAGAGTCCGGCGCAAAGTCCGGGAGGCTGCCTAGCGGCACCTCCGGAGCCTCCTCCTGATGGGTCCCTCTCTGGGATCCCACCTCGGCGTCCTCGTTGGCGCGGGGGGTAGAGGCGGTCGGAAGTGAATCCACATCCGACGCGGCCAGCGACCCGCTCGATGAGTCGGGGAGATCGTCATCGGCCGGGCTACGGACAGAATGCGGCATTAAGGACACTATGCGACACGAAAGAAATTACATATCAAGGATCCGGATACTTATGATCTTGCCGGACGCCTGGCCCTTGGGGACCATTCATCCTCGCCAACAATGGTGTTGGCGAAACTGTCCGGGGGATAGTCCTCCCCTTCTTGGACCCTTCGGCCTCCCCTATTGGGGAAGCCTTCCTCTTCTTCTCTCCCTCCTCCAGGAGAGAGTACTCCTCCTCCTCGTCGTCTTCGGGGGAGGAGTCCACATCATCGTCAGACGCCTGATTGCGGGAACTCTTTCGAGTCCCCGTGGCCACCTTCTTGGCCTTCTTCTCCGGCACCACATGCGGTGCTGGAACTAGCAGCCCTGCTAAGCGGGCGTTCTCTGGGTCTTCTGGCATGGGAGCCGGGCTGATAAGCAGCTTGGCCTTATCCATCCATTCCCGTCAAAGGAAAGAATGAAACCCTCTGAGAATCAATTTGATTACCACAAGTGTCCCGTAATGGGGTTGAATCACTTACCTCGTCAGCCGGATGCTGCGAGCAGAATCCGTGATCTTCCAACGCAGATGCGGGGGCTTCGGCGCCCTTGAACAACACCCTCTAGGCGCCTTCATATGTCGTATCGAAGAGCCCGCTCAGCGCCTGGTGCTGTTCCGAATTGAACTCCCACAGATTGAATGCCCGTTCTTGGCATGGGAGAATCCGGCGGATGAGCATGACTTGGACCATGTCGACGAGCCTGAGCTTATTGCTCACCAGCTTCTGGATGCAGGCTCGGAGTCCCATCACCTCCATCAGATTGCCCCACTGCAAGCCCTTCTCTTTCCAGGAGGTGAGCTGCGTGGGGACGCCAGATCTAAACTCGGGGGCCGCCGCCCATGTGGGCTTGCACGGCTCGGTGATGTAGAACCACCCCGATTGCCACCCCTTGACGGAGTCCACGAAGGCCCCTTCGAGCCAAAGGACGTTGGGCAGCTTGCCCAACATGGCGCCTCCGCATTCCGCTTGCGTGCTCTTCACAACCTTCGACTTGACGTTGAAGGTCTTGAGCCACAGGCCGAAGTGGGGCCGGATGCAGAGGAAGGCCTCGCACACGACGATAGACGCCGAGATGTTGAGGACGAAGTTCGGCGCCAGATCGTGGAAATCCAGGCCGTAGTAAAACATGATCCCCCGGACGAGTGGGTGGAGTGGAAAGCCCAGTCCGCGGAGGAAGTGGGGAAGGAAGACGACCCTCTCATGGGGCCCAGGGGTAGGGATGAGCTGCCCCTCGTCGGGCAGCCGATGCGCGATATCACCGGAAAGGTATCCGGTGCTGCGCAGCTTGGTGATATGCTCCTCCTTAACGGTGGAGGCCAACCATTTGCCTCCCGCTCCGGACATGTTCGAAGAAGGTCGAGGCGAGATGCGCGAACTTGGGCGTTGGAGCTTGAGTGCGCGGAGATGGATAAGCAAAGGAGGAAGAAGGCGTAGGTGAGAAGGTGAATCCTTATCCCTTATATATAGGCGGACGAAAACTATGCGTCCCCCACCGGCCTGGTAAAACTCGCTTATCTCCCAAGCGCCACCATCAACGGCGCGGTTGGGTTACCCACGTCCGTATTGATGAGAATCCCGGAATAAGGGGAACACGATCTCTGCTTCGACAAGACATGCCAAGGAAACTGCTTCGCTAAACGTGCTGAGGTGGTATAGTAAAAAACGATTTAAGTAAAAGCCTGGTAGCGGTGTGATGTCACGCCGCACAATACGTCAGCAGATTGAACTGGTGTACATTTTATTCTCTCTATGGTGGAATGTGGAATTTATTTTGCAAAGCCGGACACTATCCTGGTGTTTATGATCTTCTCTGGATTATTCAAGGGAGGAACCCGCCTTGCAATGCCGAACATTATGCGCGCCGGACTAATCGTCATTGAAGCCTGGTTCAGGGGCTACTGAGGGAGTCCTGGACTAGGGGGTGTCCGGACAGCCGGACTATCATCGTCCGCCGGACTCCAAGACTACGAAGATACAAGATTGAAGACTCCGTCCCGTGTCCGGATGGGACTTTCCTTGGCGTGGAAGGCAAGCTTGGCGATACGGATATGTAGATCTCCTACCATTGTAACCGACTCTGTGTAACCCTAGCCCTCTCCGGTGTCTATATAAACCGGAGGGCTTTAGTCCGTAGGATACAACATACATTACAACAATCATACCATAGGCTAGCTTCTAGGGTTTAGCTTCCTTGATCTCGTGGTAGATCCACTCTTGTACTACCCATATCATCAATATTAATCAAGCAGGACGTAGGGTTTTACCTCCATCAAGAGGGCCCGAACCTGGGTAAAAACATCGTGTCCCTCGTCTCCTGTTACCATCTGCCTAGACGCACAGTTCGGGACCCCCTACCCGAGATCCGCCGGTTTTGACACCGACAGGAAGCGTTTCAATAACACGGTTGATGTAGTCAAACTTCTTCGCGATCCAACAGATCAAGTATCAAACATACGGAACCTCCTGTTCAGCACACGTTCAGCTCAATGACGTCCCTCGTGCTCTTGATCCAGTTGACGACGAGGGTGAGTTCCGTCAGCACGATGGTGTGGCGACGGTAATGATGATGTTACCGGCGTAGGGCTTCGCCTAAGCACTACGATGGTATGATCGAGGTGTGTAACTGTGGAGGGGGGCACCGCACACGGTTAAGAGAAATGTGTGTACTTTGGGGTGCCCCCTGCCCACGTATATGAAGGAGGTAGGAAGAGAGGCCGGCCCTCCTAGGGGCGCGCCAAGTGTAGGGAGTCCTACTAGGACTCCCAAGTCCTAGTAGGATTCCCTTTCCTTTTTGGAGTAGGAAAGAAGGAAAGGAGGGAGAGGGAGAAGGAAGGGGGGGGCGCCCCCACCCCTTGTCCAATTCGGTTTGGGCAGGGGGGAGGCGTGCGCCACCTCGTGGACCTTCTTCCCTCTCTCCACTAAAGCCCAATAAGGCCCATTAACTTCCCCCGGCGAATTCCCGTAACTCTCCGGTACTTCAAAAAATACTCGAATCACTCGGAATCTTTCCGATGTCCGAATGTAGCCTTCCAATATATGAATCTTTACGTCTCGACCATTTCAAGACTCGTCATGTTCGTGATCTCATCCGGGATTCAGAACAAACTTCAGTCATCAAAACACATAACTCATAATACAAATCGTCATCAAATGTTAAGCGTGCGGACCCTACGGGTTCGAGAACTATGTAGACATGACCGAGACACATCTCCGGTCAATAACCAATAGTTGAACCCGGATTCTCATATTGGCTCCTACATATTCTACAAAGATCTTTATCGGTCCAATTGCATAACAACATACGTTGTTCCCTTTGTCATCGGTATGTTACTTGCCCGAGATTCGATCGTCGGTATCATCATACCTAGTTCAATCTCATTACCGGCAAGTCTCTTTACTCATTCTGTAATGCTTGATCCCACAACTAACTCATTAGTCACATTGCTTGCAAGGCTTATAGTGATGAGCATTACCGTGAGGGCCCAGAGATACCTCTCCGATACACGGAGTGACAAATCCTATTCTCGATCTATGCCAACCCAACAAACAGCTTTGGAGACACCCGTAGAGCATCTTTATAATCACCCAGTTACATTGTGACGTTTGATAGCACACAAGGTGTTCCTCCGGCATTCGGGAGTTGCATAATCTCATAGTGTGAGGAACGTGTATAAGTCATGAAGAAAGCAGTAGCAATGAAACTGTAACGATCATAATGCTAAGATAACGGATGGATCTTGTCCATCACATCATTCTCCTAATGATGTGGTCCCGTTTATCAAATGACAACACATGTCTATGGTTAGGAAACATAACCATCTTTGGTTAACGAGCCAGTCAAGTAGAGGCATACTAGGGACACTATGTTTTGTCTATGTATTCACACATGTACTAAGTTTCCGGTTAATACAATTCTAGCATGAATAATAAACATTTATCATGATATAAGGAAATAAATAATAACTTTGTTATTGCCTCTAGGGCATATTTCTTTCAGGCACAAAACGTGCTCGCATGATATCCTTCATTTGATCCCATGTGGTGATTGGTGGTTCACCTCTTGCTTCTCATCTATCAAGGACTTGTTCCCACCATATGAGTACATAGTCTTGGAACTCAAGGGATGCCATGGCGGTCTTCTTCTCTTCCTCATAGTTGTGCAAACGAAAGATCTTGTCGACCTTCAATGCCCATGATAGGTATTCTTCGGGGTCATTGCTTCCGGTGAACTTGGGCATGGTGAACTTGAGCTTGCCATAGCGTTGCTCTTCATTATGTTGGGGTCGAGGATGATGATGATGTCCTTGACATGGAGGGTTGTCAATCTCATGTTGCTCTTGACGAACTTGATGTTCTTGTCGAGCTTGTGGGACTTGTCGATGTACTTTTGCTTGATAGTTCCTCTCTTGGACTTCTTCACGATGCACTTCTTGTTGCTCACGAGTATGACGGTTGCGCGTGGCTACGGCTCGACTTGATTCTCAGAGGGCACGTTGCGGCTCAAGTGCTTGAGCTTCACGTCCTTGTTGTTCTTGAAGTTGTGCTTCGGCATCTTGTGCGTCTTGGTGTAGTCGCGCTCGCTCTTCCTCTTCTTGTTGGAGTTGGCGTTGCCTTTCTTGTGCTTGCGTGAAGGTAGCTTGATTTTGACGATGTCGATGCTCCTGCGCTAGACGTTGCTCTTGAGGATAGGTTCCATGTAGAGGATTGCGGTTTGCTTGACGGTCTTGGCGTGCGGCTTGACGTAGAGTGTTTGATGTCGGTGTACTTGAGGCGGATATAGTGTCGTCGGTGTGTCGACTCGAGCGGCTCCGTCTTCGGTAGGACGAAGTGGTAGAAGAGCAGTTTACCAACAAGGCACGAATCTCGTTCATTCTTGCATTGTTCTCTTGTTTGTGTGCGTCGAGCTTGTTGTCGATGTAGTCTCTTGTTAGTTGCTCGGAGAGTCGCAAGTTTATGGCGAGATTGTCAATGCGGTCGCTCATTGCTTGTTGTTCTTGATGCAAAGCTCGTTGTGCACCGAAGAGGTGGCTCTTGGTGGCATAGGATGACATGTCGTCGTCTTGCTCGATGAAGAGTGTGTTGGTAGAAGTACTTGGCCTATCCATCATTCCAAGCAAAAATGTGAGTGGGAGAAAGAGAAGAACTTATACCAAATGTACCTTGACCGATGTTGAAGATGGATCAATGATCACTCAAATGTATAACAAGGAAATAACACAAATGGTACCAATTCTTGTCGGTTCTGACACCTGCACAAGTAAAAGTTTATGGTGGAGCTCGGTTAGGATGGTTGCACAAAATTTGATGCAATTGTTAGTGAGACTCAATGATGTTGAAAAAGATTCACAAATTCGCAAATGCAACAAGTAGACCAAGCAAATAGTGGTACACAGAAACACACACACAGATAGATAAGTGGAGTTGTGCAAACCAAAGTTGAGCGTAAAATGTGGAATCCACGGAAAATGCTCTTGTTGCACAACACTAAAGAGACGCTAGCACGATTGCACAATAGGCGGATACGAAACTTGTGCACAACCTACTAAGCAAAAATGCAACGACTTCTATCCCAAGTATGCTATATGGATGGTGTTCTGGTGATATGATCCAAGATGATCGAGTATGTCTTAATGTTGTATGATTCTATGGTTCTTGCTTAAAAGGTCTTTGCTTATCTTTTCCTCTTTTCTTAAAAGCTTGTTTGGCTCTTTCTCTTTTGATCTCTTTTGATGGCCACTTCTGCAAAACTTCACGAACCAAGATAGCAATTTTGTATATGCTATGACAACCTTGTGACGCAAGAGATGATACCAAGATATGTACCAAGATGATATGGTATGTATGCAATGGGAGGTGTGATCTCTAATGTGCATAAGTAACATTGCCGGCAATACTCAAATGGCTGGTCTTGATAGGTAAGGTACGCAAAATGGGCTATGGGGTTATCAATGCAATGGCAAGGAGTACACAAAGTGTCGTTGAGGGTTACTTGTTTGTAAGTAAGGATGGATGATGATGATGGAGTTGTCCGTGTCGAGTCCTCGACGAAGATGAGCGGCGGTGATATCGATGTGGAACCATTCCTAGGTAGCCGAAACACCCTAGCAAACGAGGAACCACAACTCAAATTCTCAAAGACCAAATGTGTTAAAATTTGTCGGAGTGCGAAACAGGTAAGCAATGGTGGTTGCCGAAAGCGGTGGTGGCATGCAAGTGCGTATGCAGAAAGGTTGTATTGGAGTGTGTATGCGGAAGTGGCGGTGGAGCGTTGGTGGAAACCGAACTGAAGAAATTCAGTTTCGTCGGGGAACGTCGGACGTCCGATGGTGGTCGGATGACCGATGCTGGTCGGACGACCGATGTTCGTCGGACATCCAGCGCCTAGGCGATTTTGGGCACGGGATGTACTCGGGATTTCGAGATGTGGAGGCGAGAGTTGGGAAAAATTGAGCGATTTAGTGGATGGAAAAGGTGGGGGAAAGCTAGATCCAGAAAATGGTAGGTGTGATCACTAATGTGCACAAGTAACATTGCCGGCAATACTCAAATGGCTAGTCTCGATTGGTAAGGTACACAAAATGGGCTATGGGGTTATCAATGCAATGGCAAGGAGTACACAAAGTGTCGTCGAGGTTACCGCCGAGGGTTACTTGTTTGTAAGCAAGGACGGATGATGATGATGGAGTGGTCCGTGTCGAGTCCTTGGCGAAGATGAGCGGCGGTGATGTCGATGTTGACCCGTTCCTAGGTAGCCGAAACACCCTAGCAAACGATGAACCACAACTCAAATTCTCAAAGACCAAATGTGTTAAAATTTGTCGGAGTGCGAAATGGGTAAGCGATGGTGGTTGCGGAAAGCGGTGGTGGCATGCAAGTGCGTATGCGGAAAGGTTGTATTGCAGTGTGTATGTGGAAGTGGCGGTGGTGGAAACCGAACGGAAGAAATTCAGTTTCGTCGGGGAACGTCGGACGTCCGATGGTGGTCGGACTACCGATGTTGGTTGGACGACCGATGTTCGTCGGATGTCCGGTGCGTGGGCGATTTTGGGCACGGGATGTACTCGGGATTTCGAGATGTGGAGGCAAGAATTGGGCAAAATTGAGCGATTTAGTGGATGGAAAAGGTGGAGAAGGTGGGGGAAAGCTAGATCCACGTGAGGCAATGCAAATCCATGGACCAAATCCAACAAAACTTCATCACACTAATCAAATCACAAAAAAAGTTGGGGCTACTTTTGTGGGAATTTTCAAAATTGGGGAAGAACACAACAAAATTAGGCTAGAAAAAGAGGGTACAGGCTCCAAAATCGTGATCAACGTGGCTCATGATACCAAGATGATGTAGGGTGGAACCCTAGATGCCCGATCGTTCACAATTGGAGGGGATCCTATGAAGAACATGAGGGACACAAGGGGAAAACACGGGGAGAGAAATCACTCAAACCAACAAGATTCGATTACACATGCGCTAGATCCTCGAAACACAAAGAGATACACGATCCACAATCAACAAGGGACGATACAAGGAGCAACTAGTTCATCTCCATGAGGAGGTCTTAAGGGATCTTCCCATGAAGGGGTCTTGAATCCAAAGTGGATCTTCTCCGAAGAGGGAACGATCTCTCTCGGTGGAGTAGATCCGAATGGATGAGTGATACGTCTCCAACATATCTATAATTTTTGATTGTTCCATGCTATTATATTACCCCTTTTGGATATTTATGGGCTTTATTTTACACACTTATATCATTTTTGGGACTAACCTACTAACCGGAGGCCCAGCCCATATTGCTGTTTTTTTGCCTATTTCAGTATTTCGAAGAAAAGGAATATCAAACGGAGTCCAAACGGAATGAAACCTTTGGGAGCGTGATTTTTGGAACGAACGTGATCCGAAGAGCTTGGAGTACAAGTCAAGAAGCTTCCGAGGAAGCCACAAGATAGGAGGCCGCCCCCCCTATAGGGCACGCCCCTGTCTCGTGGGCCCCTCATGCGGCCACCGACGTACTTCTTCCTCCTATATATACCTACGTACCCCGAAAACATCCAGGGGCACCACGAAACACAATTTCCACCGCCGTAACCTTCTGTATCCACGAGATCCCATCTTGGAGCCTTCGCCGGCACTCTGCCGGAGGGGGAATCAACCACGGAGGGCCTCTACATCAACATCCTTGCCCCTCCAATGAGTTGTGAGTAGTTTACCACAGACCTACGGGTCCATAGTTATTAGCTAGATGGCTTCTTCTCTCTTTTTGGATCTCAATACAATGTTCTCCCCCTCTCTTGTGGAGATCTATTTGATGTAAACTCTTTTTGCGGTGTGTTTGTCGAGATCCGATGAATTGTGGGTTTATGATCAAGTTTATCTATGAATAATATTTGAATCTTCTCTGAATTCTTTTATGTATGATTGAGTTATCTTTGCAAGTCTCTTTGAATTATCAGTTTGGTTTGGCCTACTAGATTGGTCTTTCTTGCCATGGGAGAAGTGCTTAGCTTTGGGTTCAATCTTGCGGTGTCCTTACCCAGTGACAAAAAGGGTTGCAAGGCACGTATTGTATTGTTGCCATCGAGGATAACAAGATGGGGTTTATATCATATTGCATGAGTTTATCCCTCTACATGATGTCATCTTGCTTAATGCGTTACTCTGTTCTTATGAACTTAATACTCTAGATGCAGGCATGAGTCGGTCAATGTGTGGAGTAATAGTAGTAGATGCAGGCAGGAGTCGGTCTACTTGTTATGGACGTGATGCCTATATACATGATCATGCCTAGATAATCTCATAACTATTCGCTTTTCTATCAATTGCTCGACAGTAATTTGTTCACCCACCGTAATACTTATGCTATCTTGAGAGAAGCCACTAGTGAAACCTATGGTCCCCGGGTCTATCTCTTATCATATTTGCTTTCCATCTACTTTTATTTGCATCTTTACTTTTTGCATCTATATTATAAAATACCAAAAATATATTTATCTTATCTTACTATCTTTATTAGATCTCACTTTCGCAAGTGGCCGTGAAGGGATTGGCAACCCCTTTGTTGCGTTGGTTGCGAGTTCTCAGTTTGTTTGTGTAGGTGTGTGGGACTTTTGAGAAGCCTCTTATTGGATTGATACCTTGCTTCTCAAAACTAAGGGAAATACTTACGCTATACTTGTTGCATCACCCTCTCCTCTTCGAGGAAGACCAATGCAAGATCAAGACGTAGCAAGAAGGATTTCTGGCACCATTGCCGGGGAGGTCTTCGCTCAAGTCAAGACATACCAAGTACCCATCACAAACCCATCTCCCTCGCATTTACATTATTTTCTATTTGCCTCTCGTTTTCCTCTCCCCCCACTTCACCCTTGCCGTTTTATTCGCCCTCTCTTTCCCAATCTCCTCCTCTATTTTTCGCTCGCTTTCTTCCGCCTTGCTTTTGTTTGCCGCTATGTCTGAAATTGGAGAGATTATCGTCGATATGGACAATAATGATAACACGGAAAATCTCGAGGCTCCGGCCGATGAACCCCCTATCTTGCATACTAAAAAGTTTCGAATCGGTAGAGGTGTTATTCAAGATTTCTTTACTTGTGTCAGTGCTTTACCTTCCATGGGTTGTTCTATTCTTCATAAAACTAGTAGTCTTGTGGATGCTATTGCTATGCTTGTAGTTGAACTTGAAAGACAATTTATGCATATGCATCCTTGCATACAAAGAATTTTTCTAGAATTCTCTAATATTGAGCATTCTTCTGTTAAGTGCACTGTTACTATCTTTTTGGCTCATGAGTTTAGATTTATCATAAGAGAGGCCAAAGAAATCTTTGCGCACTATAGGGTGGACGTCGGTCGTCCTCCCATAGAGGCGATCCTCTATGATCAAGAGGAATTTAGACATTTTCAATCTTCGGACTATGTCGCTTTTAATGAAAACCTTAGAAAAAAGGTTCCTACCAATGTCTTGATTGATTGCATTAACGAGCTTAATAATGATTTTGCCCTTCGAAACAATGACCTAGGATACTCTCTTGAGTATAGGCTCACAAGATTTTGCCAAAAGAATGCTTTTAGTGATGAAATAGTTGTGCACTATGAAGGGCCAAAGGAGGAACCCGTTCCTCCTGTGATTGATCTTGGGGACCTTTGTCCCACTAAATTTAGCCCTTTTGATTACTTTTGCTTGCCTCAAAGAAAACTTGCTGCCGAAATAGAGAATATGAGATGAGCTTTCAAGATCTATCTTATTATTATGGCACTACTTAGATCTATCATTGCTTTTATGCCTAGCTAGGGGCGTTAACGACAGCGCTAGTTGGGAGGCAACCCAATTTTCTTTATGTTTTTTGTTTTTGCTCCTTTTTAGTAATAAATCTTGGATCTACCTTCTGGTTAGATGTGTTTTTATCTTTTAATTAGTGTTTGTGCCAAGTAGAACCTATAGGATAACCTACGATGATAGTTGATTTGATTCTGCTGAAAAACAGAAACTTTGCGCGCACGAATATAATTTTGTTAAATCAAAAGAACGTGCTTTTGCGTTGATTCTTTTTGCTTCTGTTCAATAAACAAATTGTCCAGGACTTCCTGTTTTTGTAGGATTTTTAGAGTTTCAGAAGTTTGCATTAGTTACAGATTGCTACAGACTGTTCTGTTTTTGACAGATTCTGTTTTTCGTGTGTTGTTAGCTTATTTCAATGCATCTATGGCTAGTAAATTAGTTTATAAACCATAAGGAAGTTGGAATACAGCAGGTTTAACACCAAAATAAATAAAGAATGAGTTCATTGCAGTACCTTATGTGGTGGTTTTGTTTTCTTTCACTAACGGAGCTTATAAGATTTCCCATTGAGTTTTGTGTTGTGAAGTTTTCAAGTTTTGGGTAAAGCTTTTATGGACTATGGAATAAATGGTGGCAAGAGCCTAAGCTTGGGGATGCCCAAGGCACCCCAAGATATTCAAGAATAGCCAAAAGCCTAAGCTTGGGGATGCCCCGGGAAGGCATCCCCTCTTTCGTCTTCGTTCATTGGTAACTTTACTTGGAGCTACATTTTTATTCGCCACATGATATGTGTTTTGCTTGGAGCGTCGTGTATTATATTAGTCTTTGCTTTTTAGTTTACCACAATCATCCTTGCTGTACACACCTTTTGGGAGAAGCCTATTTAATTAGAATTTGCTAGAATACTCTATGTGCTTCACTTATATCTTTTGAGCTTGATAGTTTTTGCTCTAGTGCTTCACTTATATCTTTTAGAGCACGGTGGTGTCTTAATTTTGAAGAAATTGCTAGTCTCTCATGCTTCACTTATATCATTTTGAGAGTATTTCAGAACAGCATGGTATTTGTTATGGTCATAAAGTTGGTCCTAGAATGATGAGCATCCAAGTTGGGTATAATAAAAACTATCATAGAAAGTGAATTGGATGCTATGATACCCTTGATGCTTGATAATTGTTTTGAGATATGGAGGTAGTGATATTAAAGTCATGCTAGTTGGGTGATTATGAATTTAAAGAATGCTTGTGTTGAAGTTTGTGATTCCCGTAGCATGCACGTATGGTGAACCGCTTTGTGATGAAGTTGGGGCACAATTTTATTTATTGATTGTCTTCCTTATGAGTGGCGGTCGGGGACGAGCGATGGTCTTTTCCTACCAATCTATCCCCCTAGGAGCATGCGCGTAGTGCTTTGGTTTTTGATGACTTCTAAATTTTTGCAACAAGTATATGAGTTCTTTTGATTAATGTTGAGTCCATGGATTATACGCACCCCTTCACCCTTTCACCATTGCTAGCCTCTCTTGTACCGCGCAACTTTCGCCGGTACCATATACCCACCATTTGCCTTCCTCAAAACAGCTACCATACCTACCTATTATGGCATTTCCATAGCCATTCCGAGATATATTGCCATGCAACTTTCCACCGTTCCGTTCATATGACATGCATTACTTTTGTCATATTGCTTTTTGCATGATCATGTAGTTGACATTGTATTTGTGGCAAGGCCACCTTCATAATTTTTATACATGTCACGAAAAACAAGATAGACTTGGCTGGTTGGCTAGAGCCTCCTGGCGTTGAACGTCCGAGAGACGACGGTCGTTCGATGGCTGGGAGTTTCGAGAAGTCCTTCTTCTTGTCCATTGAACTTGGTGTCTTCGCCGTCTTGTCCGTTGGCTGTAGCTGATCCGTGGCTTTCCTCCAAATACCTGATCACACATAGGGTCTCCGCATGAGGTAGTAGCAATGTCTCAAGTAGAAAGTGGAAGTTTGGAGAGGAGTGAGTGCACCTTATCTTCGATAGCCTTTGCTCGAGCTCTTGTCATTGGTCCAAGTGGTGTCGTGGGAGATGAAGGTAGGTCCATGGGGATGACCTTGGGATACTACGCATCATCTCCCCCACCCGGGAAAGATCCGACCTCGGATCGAATTCTTCATCACCATGGTAGGGATAAAGATCCTTGGTATTGAAGACGTCGCTCACGTTGTACTTGTCGCGTGGGAGGTCGATCTTGTAAGCATTGTTGTTGTAGCGCGTTAGCACCTTGAAGGGTCCATCGGCTCGTGGTAGAAGTTTGGACTTGTGTTCATTGGGGAAATGGTCCTTGCGAAGGTGTAGCCACACAAGATCTCCAACGTTGAATATCATGGGTTGCTTGTTGACGTTGAGCTTGGTCGCGAGTCGTTGTACTTGGCGCTCGATGGTGTCCCTTGTATCTTCATACGTGTTCTTGAGGTAGCTCACTCGTGCACTCGCTTCCATGTTGATGCGCTCCTGTAGTGGTAGAGGAAGAATGTCCAATGGGGACAACGGGTTGAAACCGTAGACGACCTCGAAAGGGGACTTGCCGGTAGTGGAGCGTGTTACTCGGTTGTAGGCATACTCCATGATGGGTAGACACTCCTCCCACTCCTTGATGTTCCTCTTGATCAACACATGTAGTAGAGTGGAGAGCATTCGGTTTATCACCTTCGTTTGGCCGTCGGTTTGAGGATGGTATGCCGAGGAGAACAAGAGCGTGATTCCGAGATTGGCGCATAGAGTCTTCCAAAAGTAACTCAAGAACTTGACGTCGCGGTCCAAGACAAACGTCTATGGCACTCCATGGAGTCGCAAGATTTCCCTACAAAAAATATTTGCAATATGTGAAGCATCATCTATCTTGTTGCATGGGATGAAATGAGCCATTTTAGAGAATTGGTCCACAGCAACAAACACAGAATCTTTGCCATTTATAGTTTGAGGCAAACCGAGTACAAAATCCATGCTAATATCTTCCCATGGGTGATATGGAATTGGAAGTGGCATATAGAGACCATGGGATTGTTGACTTAGCTTTGTGACATGTCGAACATCGGTTGGTGAAGCGTGAGACGTCGCGGAACATCTTGGGCCAAAAGTAGTTCTTGGAGAGCGTGGCGAATGTCTCGTCGCGTCCAAAGTGTCCCATTACTCCTCCTCCATGAGCTTCTCGCAAAAGTAACAAATGAAGAGAAGACTCGGGGATACATAGTTTGTTAGCTCTGATAAGATAATCATCCTTGAGGTAATAGCGTTCCCAAGATGTATGCGTCAAATATTTGGAATAAGGAATAACAAAAGGAGGATCATGCGCATACAAGTCTTTTATGCGCTCAAAGCCAATGACATTCAATTCTAGCTTAGTAACAAGCATGCATTTGCGGGAAAGCACATCGGCCACAACATTCTCTTTGCCGTTAAGGTACTTGAAGACATAAGGAAAAGACTATGAATTCACTCCACTTTGCTTGATGCTTGTTCAACGTAGTTTGACCCTTAAGATATTTGAGAGTTTCATGGTCGGTATGGATGATGAATTCATGAGGGCGAACATAATGTTCTCACTCGCGCAAAACTCGCACTAAAGCATAAAGCTCTCTGTCATATATGGGATAATTGAGTTACGCTCTGGAAAGTTTCTCACTAAAGTAAGCTATGGGGCGCTTCTCTTGCATTAACACACCTCATATGCCGTACCCACTACCATCGCAATGTATCTCAAACGGTTTATCAAAGTTTGGTAAGGCAAGCAAAGGAGCATGTGTAAGCAAATTCTTAAGCTCATTGAATGCGGTATCTTGGGATGGTCCCCAAACAAAAGGTGCATTCTTCTTACTCAAAGCATGTAAAGGAGAAGCAATGGTGCTAAAGTCCTTAACGAATCTATGATAGAAATCGGTTAGGCCAAGTAAACTTCGCACTTATTGCAAGTTTGTTGGTTGCGGCCAAGTTTTAATAGCATTGATCCTAGATTCATCTACATGCACACCCTTAGAAGATACCACAAAACCCAAGAAAACAAACTTATCAACACCGAAAAGGCATTTGTCCATATTAGCATAAAGTCTCTCTTTCCTAAGGGTTTGTAACACAGTTCTAAGATGGGTGACATGATCTTTGAGGGATTTTCTAAAGACAAGGATATCATCAAAATAGACCACAAAAAATACACCAATGTATGGCCTAAGAACAAAATGCATGACTCTCATGAAAGTACCGGGTGCTTCGTATAAACCCATTGGCATAACAAGCCATTCATATAAGCCAAATTTGGTCTTAAATGTGGTTTTCCATCCATCACCTTCTTGTATGCGGATTTGGTAATAGCCACTCTTAAGATCAATCTTAGAGAAAGTGGTGGCTCCGCTAAGCTCATATAGCATATCATCTAAGCGGGGAATGGGATAACGGTATCTAACGGTGATAGCATTGATAGGAAGACAATCGGAACACATGCCATAGGTGCCATCTTTCTTAGGAACAAGGATTACCGGTATGGCACATGGGCTCAAGATCTCTCGCACATGGCCATTGTCGATGAGTTGTTGTACTTTCCATTGAATCTCCTTGGTTTCCTCGGGGTTGATGCGGTAGGGTGCTTAGTTAGGAAGAGGTCTCCAGGTATGAGGTCGATTTGGTGTTCTATGCCTCGAAGAGTTGGTAGTCCCGGAGGTAGCTCGTCGGGGAAAACGTCTTGGAATTCCTGCAAAAGAGAAGACAACACTAGGGGTAGATTGTGTGAGGTGCTGTTTTAGGTGCCTCGTCCTTGCACAAAAGGATATAGTGCATAACACTTGATGGGTTCTCACACACTTCTCTCATCATGTTTGGTAGTAAATAGGACTAAGTTTTTCTTGTTGCTCATCGTGGAGGCACTCGATTTTGGCTTGTGGCGCTCACTCTCTTTTTGGTGGTTCGCTCTCTCACTATTCTCTCCAGGATGGGTGGCTTGCTTGTCGGCGATCACTTGACTTGGAGACATTGATCGTAGCATGTACTCCTTTCCCTTCATCTTGAAGCTATAGTGATTAGTTCGCCCGTTGCGGATGACACCTCGGTTAAATTTCCATGGTTGTCCGAGAAGGAGGTGGCAAACGGACATAGGAACAACATCACACTCCAAAATGTCTTTGTATGCTCCGATCTTGAAGGAAACTTGTACTATGTGCTCGAGTTGAATAGTGTCGGAGTCGCTTAGCCATTGGACCTTGTAGGGATGTGGGTGCTTCATCCTGAACAATTGGAGCTTGGAACATAGCTCTTCACTCGCCAAGTTATGGCAACTCCCTCCATCGACGATGACCTTCACGGACCTTCCATTTGATGTCGGCCTTGGTGTGGAAGATATGGCACCTTTGGTCTTTGTCTTGTTGATGTTGAAGAGTCAAAACCTTGGAGACGACGAGAGCAGGGCTCGAATCTTCATCACAAAAGACTTGATCATCTTCATCTTCGTTCACGCGTGGTGCACGGTCACTTGCTCAAGGGCTTCCATCTCCTCTTCACTCATGGAGTCGTATGTTCCGTCGTCATTGAGGTTCATGGTGCGCTTGTTGGTACACTCAAAGGACTGGTGGCCTCGGCCGCCGCAAGTGAAGCACTTGATTGGACTTGTTTTGATGGTCTCATCGTTTGGAGTAGATGATGATGAAGCTTTTTGCTTAAAGTTGCTTGTAGTAGGAAGATGACTTGAAGTTGTAGAAGTCTTCTTGTAGTTGGACTTTTCATTGTTGCTTGGTAAAGCTTTTGTCGAAGTAGGAGTCGTTGGAGTCGTTGAAGCTTGGTTGTTGGAGAAACCGTAGCTCTTGTAAGAGTACTTGGCGTACTTGAAGTCATTTTGCACTTGATGTTCCGCTTTGGTAGCTTGATGCACTAGCTCAATGAGGTTGGAGTAGGGTTGGAAGTCGGCAATCTTCTTGATAGGATGATTGAGTCCATTCAAGAAATGAGCCATAGTTTGCTCATCGTCTTCCGTGACATTGGCTCTTATCATGGCAATCTCCATTTCCTTGTAGTATTCTTCAATGCTCTTTGTTCCTTGCTCAAGGAGTCGGAGTTTCTTGAAGAGGTCGCAGTTGTAGTATGTTGGCACAAAACGTGCTCGCATGACATCCTTCATTTGATCCCATGTGGTGATTGGTGGTTCACCTCTTGCTTTTCGTCTTTCAAGGACTTGTTCCCACCATATGAGTACATAGTCTTGGAACTCAAGGGATGCCATGGCGATCTTCCTCTCTTCCTAATAATTGTGTAAACGAAAGATCTTGTCGACCTTCGATGCCCATGACAGGTATTCTTCGGGATCATTGCTTCCGGTGAACTTGGGCATGGTGAACTTGAGCTTGCCATAGTGTTGCTCTTCATTGTGTTGGGTTCAGGGATGAAGATGACGCCCTTGACATGGAGGGTTGTCAATCGCATGTTGCTCTTGACGAACTTGATGTTCTTGTCGAGCTTGTGGGACTTGTTGATGTACTCTTTCTTGATAGTTCCTCTCTTGGACTTCTTTGCGATGCGCTTCTTGTTGCTCACGAGTATGCCGGTTGCACATGGCTACGACTCGACTTGACTCGGAGGGCACGTTGCGCCTCAAGTGCTGTTGTTCTTGATGTTGTGCTTCGGCATCTTGTGTGTCTTGGTGTAGTCGCGCTCGCTCTTCCTATTCTTGTGGCTTTGGCGTTGCCTTTCTCGTGCTTGCGCGAAGGTAGCTTCATTTTGACGATGTTGATGCTCTTGCGCTAGACGTCGCTCTTGAGGATCAGTTCCGTGTAGAGGCTTTCAGTTTGCTTGACGGTCTTGGCGCGTGGCTCGACGTAGAGTGTTCGATGTCGGTGTACTTGAGCCGGATATAGTGTCATCGGAGTGTCGACTCGAGCGGCTCCGTCTTGAGTAGGACGAAGTGGTAGAAGAGCAGTTTACCAACAAGGCACGAATCTCGTCAATTCTTGCATTTTTCTCTTGTTTGTGTGTGTCGAGCTTGTTGTCGAAGTAGTCTCTTGTTCATTGCTCGGAGAGTCGCAAGTCAGTGGCGAGATTGTTGATGCAGTCTCTCATTGCTTGTTGTTCTTGATGGAAAGCTCGTTGTGCACCGAAGAGGTGGCTCTTGGTGGCGTAGGATAGCATGTCATCGTCTTGCTCGATGAAGAGTGGGTTGGTAGAAGTACTTGGCCTATCCATCGTTCCAAGAAAATATGTGAGTGGGAGAAAGAGAAGAACTTATACCAAATGTACCTTGACCGATATTGAAGATGGATCAATGATCACTCAAATGTATAACAAGGAAATAGCACAATTGGTACCAATTCTTGTCGGTTCTCACACCTATACAAGTAAAAGCTTATGGTGGAGCTCGGTTAGGATGGTGGCACAAAATTTGATGCAATTGTTAATGAGACTCAATGATGTTGAAAAAGATTCGCAAATTCGCAAATGCAACAAGTAGACCAAGCAAATAGCGGTGCACGGAAACACACACGCAAATAGATAAGTGGGGTTGTGCAAACCAAAGTTGAGCATAAAATGTGGAATCCATGAAAAATGCTCTTGTTGGACAACACTAGAGAGACGCTAGCACGATTGCACAATAGGCGGATACGAAACTTGTGCACAACCTACTAAGCAAAAATGCAACGACTTCTATCCCAAGTATGCTATATGGATGGTGTTCCGGTGATATGATCCAAGATGACCGAGTATGATATTCTTAATGTTGTACGATTCTATGGTTATTGCTTAAAAGGTCTTTGCTTATCTTTTCCTCTTTTGCTTAAAAGCTTGTTTGGCTCTTTCTCTTTTGAGCTCTTTTGATGGCCACTTCTACAAAACTTCACAAACCAAGATAGCAATTGTGTATATGCTATGACAACCTTGTGACGCAAGAGATGATACCAAGATATGTACCAAGATGATATGGTATGTATGCAATGGGAGGTGTGATCACTAATGTGCACAAGTAACATTGCCGGCAATACTCAAATGGCTGGTCTCGATAGGTAAGGTATGCAAAATGGGCTATGGGGTTATCAATGCAATGGCAAGGAGTACACAAAGTGTCGTCGAGGGTTACTTGTTTGTAAGTAAGGACGGATGATGATGATGGAGTTGTACGTGTCAAGTCCTCAGCAAAGATGAGCGGCGGTGATATCAATGTCGAACCGTTCCTAGGTAGCCGAAACACCCTAGCAAACGATGAACCACAACTCAAATTCTCAAAGACCAAATGTGTTAAAATTTGTCGGAGTGCGAAACGGGTAAGTGATGGTGGTTGCCGAAAGCGGTGGTGGCATGCAAGTGCGTATGCGGAAAGGTTGTATTGGAGTGTGTATGCGGAAGTGTCGGTGGAGCGGTGGTGGAAACCGAACTAAATAAATTCAGTTTCGTCAGGGAACGTCGGACGTCCGATGCTGGTCGGACGATCAATGCTGGTTGGAAGACCGATGTTCGTCGGACGTCCGGTGCTTGGGCGATTTCGGGCACGGGATGAACTCGGGATTTCGAGACGTGGAGGCGAGAATTGGGCAAAATTGAGCGATTTAGTGGATGGAAAAGGTGGAGAAGGTAGGGGAAAGCTAGATCCACGTGAGGCAAAGCAAATCCATGGATTAAATACAATAAAACTTCATCACACTAATCAAATCACAAAAAAAAGTTGGGGCTATTTTTGTGGGAATTTTCAAAATTGGGGAAGAACACAACAAAATTAGGCTAGAAAAAGAGGGTAGGGGCTCCAAAATCGTGATCAACGTGGCTCATGATACCAAGATGATGTAGGGTGGAACCCTAGATGGCCGATCTTTCACGATTTGAGGGGATCCTACGAAGAACATGAGAGACACAAGGGGAAAACACGGGGAGAGAAATCACTCAAACCAGCAAGATTCGATTACACATGCGCTAGATCCTCAAAATAGAAAGAGATACATGTTCCACAATCAACAAGGGACAGTACAAGTGGCAACTAGTTCATCTCCATGAGGAGGTCTTGAGGGGTCTTCCCATGAAGGGGTCTTGAATCCAAACTGGATCTTCTCTGAGGAGGGAACGATCTCTCTCGGTGGAGTAGATCCGGATGGATGAGCAAAGCTCTATCTCGCAAATGAGCTAAACCGTTGCTAACCCTAGAAAGAGGGAGGAGGAGGTCTATTTGTAGTCTTAGTGGACGAAAGGGTAAGTGGGCTTCGGCCCAACATGCGGGCGGTCATACAGGCGTCGGACGTCCGATGGTCACCAGTCATTCGATGGCTCATGAGGGTCCGGACGACCGGTCCTGGTCGGACATCCTATGTTTCGGTTCTATTCAGGATTGGTCGGTCGTTCGGTCGGGGTCGGTTGTCCGGTCTGTCGGTCGTCTGGAGGCTTCCATACTTTCGATGTTTTGGCTCGGACGTGGTGGTGTCGATGGACCGGTGGAGCTCGGTCGTCCGGGCGCTGGGAGTCATCGGAAGTCCAGTTGGTGTCGGTCGTTCGGCCGCTGGAGCGTGCGCGGGCTAGGACTTGGCTGGTCGGTTGGAGTCTCCAGGCGTCGGACGTCCAAGAGACGACGGTTGTCCGATGACTGGGAGTTTCGAGCAGTCCTTCTTCTTGTCCATTGAACTTGGTGTCCGTTGGGTGTAGCTGATCCGTGGCTTTCCTCCAAATACCTGATCACACATAGGGTCTCTGCATGAGGTAGTAGCCATGTCTCAAATAGAAAGTGCAAGTTCGGAGAGGAGCGAGTTCACCTTATCTTCGATAGCCTTTGCTCGAGCTCTTGTCATTGGTCCAAGTGGTGTTGTGGGAGACAAAGGTAGGTCCATGGGGATGACCTTGGGATGCTCCGCATCATCCCCGCCCCTTGGGAAAGATCCGATCTCAGATCGAATTCATCACCATGGTAGGGAGAAAGATCCTTGATATTGAAGACTCCGCTCACGTTGTACTTGTCACGTGGGAGGTCGATCTTATAAGCGTTGTTGTTGTAGCGTGTTAGCACCTTGAAGGGTCCATCGGCTCGTGGTAGAAGTTTGGACTTGCGTTCGTTGGGGAAACGGTCCTTGCGAAGGTGTAGCCACACAAGGTCTCCAACGTTGAATATCATGGGTTGCTTGTTGACATTGAGCTTGGTCGCGAGTCGTTGTACTTGGCGCTCGATGGTTTGCCTTATATCTTCATGTGTCTTCTTGAGGTATCTCACTCATGCACTTGCGTCCATGTTGATGTGCTCTTGTCGTGGTAGAGGAAGAATGTCCAATGGGGACAACGGGTTGAAATCATAGACGACCTCGAAAGCGAACTTTTCGGTAGTGCAGTGTCTTACTCGGTTGTAGGCGTAGTCGGCGATGGATAGACACCCCTCCCACTCCTTGATGTTCCTCTTGATCAACACACATAGTAGAGTGGAGAGCATTCGGTTTTGTCACCTTCGTTTGGCCGTCGGTTTGAGGATGGTATGCCGAGGAGAACAAGAGCTTGATTTCGAGCTTGGCGCATGGAGTCTTCCAAAAGTAACTCAAGAACTTGACGTCGCGGTCCGAGAAAATCGTCTTTGGCACTCCATGGAGTCGCAAGATTTCCCTACAAAAAAGAGTTGCAATATGTGAAGCATCGTCTATCTTGTTGCATGGGCTGAAATGAGCCATTTTAGAGAATTGGTCCACAACAACAAACATATAATCTTTACCATTTCTAGTTCGAGGCAAACCAAGTACAAAATCCTGTTGGGGAACGTAGCAGAAATTCAAAATTTTCCTACGTGTCACCAAGATCTATCTATGGAGAAACCAGCAACGAGGGGAAGGAGAGTGCATCTACATATCCTTGTAGATCGCTAAGCGGAAGCGTTCAAGAGAACGGGGTTGAAGGAGTCGTACTCGTCGTGATCCAAATCACCGGAGATCCTAGTGCCGAACGGACGGCACCTCCGCGTTCAACACACGTACAGCCCGGTGACGTCTCCCATGCCTTAATCCAGCAAGGAGAGAGGGAGAGGTTGAGGAAGACTCCATCCAGCAGCAGCACAATGGCGTGGTGGTGATGGAGGAGCGTGGCTATCCTGCAGGGCTTCGCCAAGCACCGCGGGAGAGGAGAAGGGAGAGAGGTAGGGCTGCACCAAGAGGAGAAGTTCTCGTGTGTTTTTGGCAGCCCCCCCAGACCTCAAGTATTTATAGGGGGAGGGGAGGGGGC
This sequence comes from Triticum dicoccoides, assembly GCF_002162155.2. Classification (NCBI taxonomy): domain Eukaryota; kingdom Viridiplantae; phylum Streptophyta; class Magnoliopsida; order Poales; family Poaceae; genus Triticum; species Triticum dicoccoides. Next base: position 252,625,877 of record NC_041391.1, read on the forward strand.
TGCGCCCCCTCTAGGGTTCCCTCCCCAGGGGTGCCGGCAGCCCCCAGATCCCATCTGGGTGGCGGCCAGAGGGGAAGAGAGGGGAGGCGCGCCTGGGGTGGGCCTTAGGGCCCATCTGCCCTAGGGTTTGCCCCCTCCCACTCTCCCCTGCGCCTTGGGCCCCTTGTGGGGGGCGCACCAGCCCACCTGGGGCTGGTTCCCTCCCACACATGGCCCATGCAGCCCTCCGGGGTTGGTGGCCCCACTTGGTGGACCCCCGGGACCCTCCCGGTGGTCCCGGTACGTTACCGGTAAAACCCGAAACTTTTCCGGTGACCAAAACAGGACTTCCCATATATAAATCTTTACCTCCGAACCATTCCGGAACTCCTTGTGACGTCCAGGATCTCATCCGGGACTCCGAACAACATTCGGTAACCACATACAAACTTCCTTTATAACCCGAGCGTCATCGAACCTTAAGTGTGTAGACCCTACGGGTTCGGGAGACATGTAGACATGACCGAGACGTTCTCCGGTCAATAACCAACAGCGGGATTTGGATACCCATGTTGGCTCCCACATGTTCCACGATGATCTCATCGGATGAACCACGATGTCAAGGACTCAGTCGATCCCGTATACAATTCCCTTTGTCTAACGGTATTGTACTTGCCCGAGATTCGATCGTCGGTATACCGATACCTTGTTCAATCTCGTTACCGGCAAGTCTCTTTACTCGTTCCGTAACACATCATCCCGTGATCAACCCCTTGGTCACATTGTGCACATTATGATGATGTCCTACTGAGTGGGCCCAGAGATACCTCTCCATTTACACGGAGTGACAAATCCCAGTCTCGATCCGTGTCAACCCAACAGACACTTTCGGAGATACCTGTAGTGCACCTTTATAGTCACCCAGTTACGTTATGACGTTTGATACACCCAAAGCACTCCTACGGTATCCGGGAGTTACACGATCTCATGGTCTAAGGAAGAGATGCTTGACATTGGAAAAGCTCTAGCAAACGAACTACACGATCTTTGTGCTATGCTTAGGATTGGGTCTTGTCCATCACATCATTCTCCTAATGATGTGATCCCGTTATCAATGACATCCAATGTCCATAGCCAGGAAACCATGACTATCTGTTGATCACAATGAGCTAGTCAACTAGAGGCTCACTAGGGACATATTGTGGTCTATGTATTCACACGTGTATTACGATTTCTGGATAATACAGTTATAGCATGAATAAAAGACAATTATCATGAACAAGGAAATATAATAATAACTAATTTATTATTGTCTCTAGGGCATATTTCCAATAGTCTCCCACTTGCACTAGAGTCAATAATCTAGTTCACATCGTCATGTGATTAACATTCACACGTCACATCGCTATGTGACCAACATCCAAAGAGTTTACTAGTGTCATTAAACTAGTTCACATCATCATGTGATTAAGACTCAATGAGTTTTGGGGTTTGATCATGTTTTGCTTGTGAGAGAGGTTTTAGTCAACGGGTCTGCAACATTCAGATCTGTATGTAATTTGCAAATCTCTAGGTCATATTGTAAATGTTGCTTCCACGCTCTACTTGAAGCTATTCCAAATGGTTGTTCCACTATACGTATCCGGCTTCTCTACTCAGAGCTATCCGGATAGGTGTTAAGCTTGCATCGACGCAAATCTTTACGTTGAACTCTTTATCACCTCCATAATCGAGAAACATGTCCTTATTACTCCAAGGACAATTTTGACCGCTGTCCAATGATCCATTCCTGGATCATTCTTGTACCCCTTGACTGACTCATGGCAAGGCACACTTCCGGTGCGGTACACAACATAGCATACTTTAGAGCCTACGTCTAAAGCATAGGGGACGACCTTCATCCTTTCTCTCTTTTCTGCCGTGGTCGAGCTTTAAGTCTTAACTTCATACCTTACAACTCAGGCAAGAACTCCTTCTTTGACTGATCCATCTTGAACACCTTCAAGATCATGTCAAGGTATGTGCTCATTTTGAAAGTACCATTAAGCGTTTTTTGATCTATCATTATAGATCTTGATGCTCAATGTTCAAGTAGCTTAATCCAGGTTTTCCATTGAAAAACACTTTTCAAATAACCCTATATGCTTTCCAAAAATTCTACATCATTTCTGATCAACAATATGTCAATAACATATACTCATCAGAAATTATATAGTGCTCCCACTCACTTCTTTGGAAATACAAGTTTATCATAAACTTTGTATAAACCCAAAATCTTTGATCATCAAAGCGCACATTCCAACTCCGAGATGCTTACTCCAGTCCTTAGAAGGATCGCTGGAGCCAGCATACCTTTTAGCATCCTTAGGATCGACAAAAACTTTCTGATTGTATCACATACAACCTTTCCTTACGAAGGGTAAGGAAACTCGTTTTTACATCCATCTGTCAGATTTCATAAATGCAACTAATGCTAACATGATTCCGACGGACTTAAGCATCGCTACGGATGAGAAAATCTCATCGTAATCAACTCCTTGATTTTGTGAAAAACTCTTCGCCACAAGTCGAGCTTCATAGACGGTGACATCACCGTCCACGTCCGTCTTCTTCTTAAAGATTCATTTATCTCAATGGCTTGCTGATCATCGGGCAAGTCCACCAAAGTCCATGCTTTGTTCTGATACATGGATCCTATCTCGGATTTCATGGCTTCTAACCACTTGTCGGAATTTGGGCCCACCATCGCTTCTCCATAGCTCGTAGGTTCATTGTTGTCTAGCAACATGACCTTCAAGACAGGATTACTGTACCACTCTGAAGTAGTATGCATCCTTGTCACCCTACGAGGTACGGTAGTGACTTGATCCAAAACTTCATGATCACTATCATAAGCTTCTACTTCAATTGGTGTAGGCGCCACAGGAACAACTTCATGTGCCCTGCTACACACTAGTTGAAGTGACGGTTCAATAACCTCATCAAGTCTCCACCATCCTCCCACTCAACTTTCCGAGACAAACTTTTCCTCGAGAAAGGACCCGATTCAAGAAACAATACCTATTGCTTTCGGATCTGAATTAGGAGGTATACCCAACTGTTTTGGGTGTCCTATGAAGATGCATTTTATCCGCTTTGGGTTCGAGCTTATCAACCTGAAAACTTTTTCACATAAGCGTCGCAGCCCCAAACCTTTAAGAAATGACAGCTTAGGTTTCTCTAAACCATAGTTCATACGGTGTCATCTCAACGGAATTACATGGTGCCCTATTTAAAGTGAATGTGGTTGTCTCTAATGCCTAACCCATGAACGATAGTGGTAATTTGATAAGAGACATCATGGTACGCACCATATCCAATAGGGTGCAACTATAATGTTCGGACACACCATCACACTATGGTGTTCCAGGCGGTATTAATTGTGAAACAATTTCCACAATGTCTTAATTGCGTGCCAAAGCTCGTAACTCAGATACTCATCTCTATGATCATATCATGGACATTTTATCCTCTTGTCACGATGATCTTCAACTTCACTCTGAAATTACTTGAACCATTCAATAATTCAGACTTCTGTTTCATCAAGTAAATATACTCAACATCTACTCGAATCATCTGTGAAGTAAGAACATAATGATATTCACTGCATGCCTCAGCACTCATTGGACTGCACACATCAAAATGTGTTTACTTCCAACAAGTTGCTATCTTGTTCCATCTTACTGAAAACGAGGCTTTTCAGTCATCCTGCCCATGTGGTATGATTTGCATATCTCAAGTGATTCAAAAGCAAGTGAGTCCAAATGATCCATCTGCATGGAGTTTCTTCATGCATATATACCAATAGACATGGTTCGCATGTCTCAAACTTTTCAAAAACGAGTGAGTCCAAAGATCCATCAATATGGAGCTTCTTCATGCGTTTTATACCAATATGACTTACATGGCAGTGCCACAAGTAAGTGGTACTATCATTACTATCTTATATCTTTTGGCATGAAAATTTGTATCACTACGATCGAGATTCAATAAACCATTCCTTTAGGTGCAAGACCATTGAAGGTATTATTCAAATAAATAGAGTAACCATTATTCTCCTTAAATGAATAACCGTATTGCGATAGACATAATCCAATCATGTCTATGCTCAACGCAAACACCAAATGACAATTATTCAGGTTTAATACTAATCTTGATGGTAGAGGGAGCGTGCGATGTTTGATCATATCAAACTTGGAAACACTTCCTACACATATCGTCAGCTCACCTTTAGCTAGTCTCCGTTTATTCCGTAGCTCTTTTATTTTGAGTTACTAACACTTAGCAACTGAACCGGTATCTAATACCATGGTGCTACTAGGAGTACTAGTAAAGTACACATTAACATAATGTATATCCAATATACTTCTATCGACCTTGCCAGTTGAAAGTGCGTTATATCGACTAGGAGGGGGGGGGTGAATAGGCGATTTTTAAGAATTCTTCACTGAGGAATCTGCTGGTGAGGAAATTCCTTAGCGAAGAACTACTTGCAGCGGAATATGTACTCAGGAGTAAACATAAACAGGATACACACATAGTCAGCATGATGCAATGAAGACTAAGACAGAGTACGGAAAGCGTAAACACAGGATAGCAAGATGAAGACAAACAGACTGAAGAAATTGAACTGAGGAATTTGTGAAAGTCTTCAGTCAAAGTCTTCAAGCACAGATATGAACAACATTCAACACAGAATGAGGAAATGGAAGAGTTGAGGAAATAGAACCAGTCAGTTGGTGAAGACAATGATTTGGTAAACCAGTTCCAACTGCTGTTTCAGTTGTACGTCTGGTTGGAGCGGCTGAGTATTTAAACTCGAGGACACACAGTCCCGGACACCCAGTCTCTGAGCCGCAACTTAGGACACCCAGTCCTCACCGTATTCTCCTTGAACTAAGACCACGCAGGCCTCGTCCAATCACTCGTGGTAAGTCCTCAGGTGACTTCCAAACCTTCACAGACTTGGTCACTCGGTGATCCACAATTCCTCTTGGATGCTCTAGACCTTGACGCCTAACCGTCTGGAAGAAGCACAGTCTTCAAAGGTAACAAGCGTCGGATCCACGCAGGATCAATTTCTTCAGTGATGCTCAATCACTTTGGGTTTGTGGGGGTTTGGTTTTGGGATTTTCCTCACTTGATGATTTTCGCTCAAAGTCCTTGGAGGATGGGTTGCTCTCAAATGACAAGTGTCAAGTTCTCTCGGAGCAGCCAACCAGGTAGTGGTTGTAGGGGGCGGCTATTTATAGCCTAGGGAGTAGCCCGACATGATAAGACATAAATGCCCTTCAATGATATGACCGTTAGGTGGATAAGATATTTTGGGACAGCCGGCGCGCAGCACAACAACGGTCGGAAATTTGACTCTCAAATTCCTCAGGGCTATCATGTTCCTCACAGTGTAGGCAATTCGCACTGGCGAATTCCTAACTCCTCAGTCAGAGCAAAGTCCTCAGTGAACAGAAGAACTGCGTCTCTGTCACTGATGAATTTGACTGAACTGTATGAGATTTCCAATGGCTTCACTCGAAGGGATTGGTAGGTGTAGGATTTTGAGTTGAGCATCACATGGAAATTTTTCCTTAGTATTTCCTCGACCCCCTTTAACAGTACGGTGTTTCCTATGACTCAAGAAAGATAAAACAAAACTACGAAACAAAAGTCTTCACGCTTCATATTCCTCGAATGAATACCAAGTCTTCAAGGTCACACCAATTTCTTCACTTTCAAAGTCTTCAGAAAGTCTTCAGAATATCAAAGTCTTCAGTTGAAGAACTTCATTTTTAGGGGTCGACTTTCTCTGTAAATATCAAACTCCTCATAGACCTATAGACCTGTGTACACTCACAAACACATCAGTTACTTAACCTATAAGTCTTCAATACACCAAAATCACTAAGGGGCACTAGATGCACTTACAATCTCCCCCTTTTTGGTGATTGATGACAACATAGGTTAAGTTTTCAACGGGGATTAACATATGCAGTGTAAATACTAATATTGAGGAATTTGATTGCAAGATATAGAAGAACTCCCCCTGAATATGTGCATAGTGAGGAATTTGCTTTTGAGGCATTGCACATTTGAAGAATCGAATCATAGAGATCTCCCCCTATATCTTTAATTCATACACGCATTTGATATATAATATGAAGAATTTGAAATGCATGATGAAATATGGTGCCTGATGAGATTCAGCATGTGTGCAATAATATTAACGAGGAATAAGCATGCAGAATATCACATCAAAAGTTTCAGAGCTCAGTGCATCAAAAGCATCAGAGCATGACCAAAAATATCAAGGCACCATCGGATTTAAGATTACAACTCAATACAATAAAAGTTTCGAAAGAACGAGAGTTGTAACTTAATAAAAACGCCCATAATATAAACCCGCTTGAAGACTAACTCAGATTTCTCCCCCTTTGTCATCAAATGACCAAAAGGATCGAAACTGAGGACTAACGCCCCTGAAGATTTTCAAGTTGATGGAGGAGCGCCAGCATTGTCGGGGTTGGTTGTTGATGTAGGGCCTGCCGCAGTGTCGTCCAAACCTTCATGTTCATCAGTTTCACGCGATGAAGAATAAGAACTGGCCACTAGATCAGGAACTTTGACTCTCTTGAATTTCTTCGGAGGTGGTGCAGACCAGTCAAATGCTTCCAGGAGACCCATAGTCTTCAATTCTTCCGCGGAATATACATGACTGAGAACAGCCCAGGTGCGGTTGAGGGTTTCATGAAGGTAGTGCTGATTTTTCTTCACTGCATTATGTGTTGAGGTCATGTTGTGAAGAATTGCAGCAAATTGACGCTTCACCCATTTCTGATTGCGTTCCACCTTCTGATGAAGACTGAGGAGTAACTCACGGTCAGTCATCACCCTGGGTGCTGTTGCTTGAGGCTTTTGCTTGGCTGAGGTATTTGCGGCAGTGTCATGTGTTGCAGAATCGTCATTGGTGGAGTAAGATGTAGCTAGACGGAATTGACCATCCAATGGACGAGTGCCTTCATCAATCACAGCAGCTGCCTTGCCCTTATCATCAGATGATGAAACTGGTCGCTTGAGGACTTCAATGGGCGGCAAGTAGCTACCATGGTTCAGACTGTCAGCCTTGTAATTTAGTGAAGATCTTGCCCTTATGAATCTCATAATCCAAGGCGCATATGGCTTCAGCTCAAAAGGCGACATTGCAACATTAGCCAGAGTCCTCATGAAGAAATCATGGAAGTTGACGGGAACGCCATGAATGATGTTGAAAAGCATGTTCTTCATGATGCCAACGACATCTTCTTCATTTGAGTCGTGGCCTTTGATGGGACTCATTGTCTTTGTCAGGATTCGATAGACAGTCCGAGGCACATACAACAGTTCCTTGACGAGGAATTTGGTTCGAGGGGCCTGCCCTGGCTTCAAAGGCTTCATGAGCACTTGCATAAAATGATCGGTCAGCTCGCGGTCATTGTAGATGCAACATGCACTTTCATGGGGAGGATCAAGAGGAAGGACACGAAGCAATTCAGTTGCTGGTGCCTTGTAGTGAGTGTTTTTAGTCATCCAATCCAGCACCCATGAATTGACATTTTCAGCGTCTCCGGTGATATGCAGAGTGGCGTAGAACTGAAGAATGAGTTCTTCATTCCAATCACAGATATCAGTGCAGAAATTTAGGAGTCCTGCATCATGAATAACTCGGAGTACTGGCTCGAAGCACGGCAGAGATTCCATATCCACATGAGGAATATGCTCATGATTTAAGATCTTGTCCTTGTCAAAGAGCACTGAGGAATAGAAGTTGGCTTGTGTAGCAGTCCAGAAGCGTCTTTTCCTCATGCGAGCAGAGTCATATGGATTGTAAGCAGTGAAGAACACATGCTCAGAAAAGAAGTCTTCAGCCTTAAATTTTTGCTTGCTCGAGAACGGATTCTTTGGTTTGGGCAGAGGAATATCAGTAATTTGCAGCACAACCTCAGGAATTGTGATCTCAGGTGCTTCAGGCTGAGGAATTTCTGGTTCCTCTTCTTGTGCAATCTGGGGATCAACAGCAGGTTCTTCAGCACTAGCGGCTGTAATTTCCTCATTAACAGAAGATGTGGGATGAGTTTCTTCAGAGCCCAATTGAACAGTTGTAGCCGGGGACTGAGGAATTTGTTGAATTGGAGTGAAGAGAGGAGTATTGGGATGCTGACTTTCCCAAAAGTCATCGTTCATCACTGGTGTAGTGCATCCAATATCCACGTCTTCATCTTCTTTTTCAATTTCCTCAACACCAGCCTCTTCAGCTGTGAACTGAGGCATGGGTGAGGAAACAACTGGTGATGAAGGGAATGTTTCCACTTCAATTTCTTCATCAACCTGTTCTGAGGTAGCATCAGATTGATTTTCTTCATCAGATCTGCTTGGGATCTTGTAGTCTTCTCCATAAGGAACAATTTCCTTAGACGACATGGAGGAAATGGGAACGGCATCAATGGGATTTTCAAGAGAGCTGGTCATTGGCTTCAATTTCTTCACAGCCGAAGAATTTGACGCAACAGATGCCTTCCTCTTCTTCACTGCAGCTCGCTCTGCAGCCTTTGTCTTCTTCACTTCATAGGTAGAAGGAAGAATTGGAGTTGGTGTTGGCGCAGGAGGAGCTGAGGACTGTGGTTCAGTTTCTTCAGGCGCAACTGGTGCAGTTGCCCTGATCTCTTCATTTTCTTCAGGCGCACCACTAGTGTATGCCCTGGGAATTTCTTCAGCGGCTGGAATGGAGTCATCAGCCCTGGAACTTGTATTCTCATCAGCAGGCTGAAAGTCATCAGCAGTGCTGGCATGTTCTTCAGCAGGCTGAGCAGAGTCTTCAGCCTGAGGATTTTCTTGTTGCGATGGGGCTGCAACAGTTGTCATTTTCTTCGTCAAATTGACGAATCTCACCTTGGCTCCTTGCCAATCAGCATTGTAAGCATCAAAATCCTTGGTGAGGGCTTGGATTTCAGATTGAGCTTTGAGAAGTTTTTTAGGAGTCAGGTTGACGATGTTCTTCCTCAGGAGCTTCTTCTTTCTGGCTTGTGCTCTCTTTAGTTCACGAGCCTTTTCAAATTTCCATTTCTCTTCAGCGATGAAATGGTTCAGCATATGACTTTGACCAGGAGTCAGAGGCAGATCAGGTATGGGAGTGTTTGGATCCTGATGCCATAGGTCGATGAAGTCAAGGATCTTCTTCGGATCCAATAGCAGAGGCACAGTTGTTCCTTTGGCTCTAGCGGCCTTGGTCAGTCTGTCTCTGATGATTTCTGCGAGTTCTTCATCAGAAGCTTCGTCATCAGAGGGCACGTTGAATGCAACCTGTTTCTTTCTAGGACTTGGCCGAGGACCGTGTCCAGCAGTTGCTTTTGTCTTCAGCAGAGTGGGGCCTGATGAGGACATTGGTGCAGCTGAGGAACTTGCTGAGACACCAGAAGCAATCGAGAAACCCTGAGTCCTTTAACATGTAGCCAGATGCACAGGAGTTGAGGACTTGGAGGGAGCTGCTGAGGATTTGGAGGGAGCAGCAGCAGTCTAAGGAATTTGCCGTGAGGGCGCGACTGAGGAACTGGGCCGTGAGGGCGCTGATGGTGAACCACTTGGCTTGCGAGCAGGCTTCTTCGGGCATTGATTTCCTCAGCTTGACCGAGGTCTCAGCGGCAGCAGCAGCAGCAGAATCCTCATTGAATTTCCTCACTGCCTCCTTGGCCTGTCTTGCCAGTTTGGCTTGGCGCCTGGACCATTCTTCAGGAAAGTCTTCACCACGCTTGATGCTGGTGGGATCAGCGACTTGGCCAGGTGCCAAAGGAGCTCTTGGGCATGGAGGGTTTAAGGCGAATTTCTTCATGTACTTGGGAGTAACATAGCGATATTCCCTCCATTCTCGTGCCCATCTTCGTTCTATCCTCTGAATGCGCACTTTGCGCTGATTTTTGGTCTCCTTGCCAAATTTGGCTTCATCAGGTGTGCAGTAATCTTTGTAAATTTCATCAGGGATCTCAAAGGCAGTCATGACCTCCGGTTTCTTTCCTCCCTTCTGCGGTCTCTTGCCTTCTGCCATTTTCTTCAGATGAGGAATTTGAACTATAGAGCACTCTGAAGAAGTATGCAGTTTTTCCTCGAGGAACGCTGCAAATGAGTTAAGTTGATGAGAACCTAGTGATTCAGCAGCGGACAGGAGTACCTGTGAACAGAGTGTAGGTGCGAGGAATTTGGAGAGGTCATATGCGTTCTCAGAAGATTTTTCGAAAAAGACAAGTTTTGAGGAATTTGACCAGTTGAGCCTTGATGAATTTCACTAAGCGTTTCGTATTAGGTTCCAGAGTTGTACAGATTGAAAATCCGCACAATTGAGGAATCTTGAAGAAATGCATGCTTAGAGAGATAAATCAAGAGCATATAGTGTGTGAGGTGTTCATATGTGAAGATTTGAAGAACAAAAACACCTTTGAAGATTTTCAGAAAGATTTGAGAATCAAGGTGAGTAATAAAAATGACTTTTTTAATTGCCCGAACTGAAGAACACGACGAACAGAGATGAACCGTGGTGAAGTTCGTCACGTTAGATCTCCCACGCCCTAACTTGGCAGAGGGAGACGGCTACGGCGGCGGCGGAGTGAAGATTTCCGCGGCCGGCGCGAGTACGACGGCAACGAGGTCGAGGCAGTGAAGCTCTTCCTCACCGACGGCGATGGAGTAGCGGTGGCGCTAGGGTTTGAGGAGAGCTCGAGCGAGAGACAGCGACCGAGCAGAGTAAATGAAGTAAGGAAGGGAGAGGGGTATTTATAGCCACGGTAAAAACTATTCGCCCGAAGATTTTGGGACGAACATGCCCCTGCCCTTTCTCCTTCACGCGACATGTGTCACCCATGCACTGTGCAGATGAGATCGTGTAAGATCGTGGGTGAATAAACTAATGTATCGTGGGAAGCGGAACGGTTTGAGCGGTAAAACCGAAAATCTGGATAAGATTTGTTTAAAAATTTCGTTCGCAATTTCTTCAGCTGTCAAGGACACAGTGAAGACTTTGAACGAGTTTCAATCAGAACGCACATGAAGAATTTGTGAATAGATTGGGTTGAGTATAGCATAGAAGGGGAAGGGTCCGATCACATTCACTTAGCAGAAATCACAACTTGAAGAAATAGCAATAAGTGAATGCTGTAGAGGACATAAA
>NC_041391.1:252637485-252702514 GCF_002162155.2 Triticum dicoccoides
GTCAATGAAGAAAAACAACGGAAACATTGAAGATTTTGCAAAGTTGAAGAATTTGAGAAACTGAGGAATTTCAAAAATGAGGAAAAACTCAAATCGAAGATTTTCAAATTTTGTGGTGGCGTAGCCCACCGTATAAGAATGATGATTTCAGACACCGCGTACAATTGTCGTAGGGTTCTGAGAATCAAATTCTTCATTAATTTCATCACACTTAGAGTGTTATTCTTCATTGATTGAAGAAAAACGTTTCTTCATGTGTTGCACATCTAAGTCATCAATTCTGCATAAGGGTTAGGATGTGTGTCCTTTTTAAAGAACATTCGAAGATTCTAAGATATTTAGCTCACACCGCAACTTGCTAAATCTCTTCTCATCCAAGGGCTTAGTGAAGATATCAGCTACCTGTTCTTCAGTCTTCACATGCTCGATGGAGATATCACCCTTCAACACATGATCACGAAGAAAATGATGACGAATCTGGATGTGCTTAGTCTTCGAGTGCTGAACTGGGTTGTGAGCAATCTTGATGGCACTCTCATTGTCGCAGAGGAGAGGCACATTCTTCATGTTGACGCCATAGTCCTTGAGGGTTTGCTTCATCCAAAGCAGTTGAGCACAGCATGAGCCAGCAGCAATGTATTCAGCTTCAGCAGTAGACAGTGATACGCAGTTCTGTTTCTTCGAGGACCAACAGACCAAAGATCGTCCGAGGAAATGAGAAGTGCCAGATGTTGACTTGCGGTCCACACGATCACCAGCATAGTCAGAGTCAGAATATCCAATGAGATCAAAAGCAGAGCCCTTGGGGTACCATAATCCTAGTGTTGGTGTGTGAGCTAGATATCGAAGAATATGCTTCACAGCCTTATGGTGTGATTCCTTCGGTGCAGCTTGAAATCGGGCACACATGCAAACACTAAGCATTATATCTGGCCTAGATGCACATAAGTACAATAAAGAACCAATCATGGAGCGGTATACCTTGTGATCGAAGTCAATACCATTTTCATCAGTGCATAGATGGCCATTTGTGGGCATAGGAATTTTGACGCCTTTGCAATCTTGCATGCCGAATTTCCTCAGTACATCTTTGAGGTATTTCTCCTGAGATATGAATATGCCATTGTGCTGCTGACGAATTTGAAGACCTAAGAAGAATTTCAATTCTCCCATCATAGACATTTGATATTCTTCACTCATCATATAGGCAAATTCATCACTGTATCGTTGGTTAGTACAGCCAAAGATAATATCATCAACATATATTTGGCACACAAACAGTTCACCATCATATGATTTAGTAAAAAGAGTAGGGTCGAGTGAACCGGGTGTGAAACCATTCTTCATGAAGAATTCCTTCAATGTGTCATACCACGCCCGAGGGGCTTGCTTGAGGCCATAGAGGGCCTTATTGAGTCTGAAGACTTTGTCAGGATTCTTGGGATCTTCAAAACCTGGGGGTTGAGCAACATATACTTCTTCCTCAAGCTTACCATTGAGGAATGCACTTTTCACATCCATTTGATATAAGATGATATCATGATGGTTAGCATAGGCAAGTAAAATGCGAATAGCCTCAAGTCTAGCAACAGGTGCAAAAGTTTCATCAAAATCAATTCCTTCAACCTGTGTGTAGCCTTGAGCTACTAGTCGTGCCTTATTCCTCACCACAAGGCCATTTTCATCTTGCTTGTTGCGGTAGATCCACTTTGTGCCAATGATATTATGCTTGCGAGGATCTGGGCGATTGACCAATTCCCAGACATTGTTCAGCTCGAACTGATGTAATTCTTCTTGCATAGCCTGAATCCACTCCGGCTCCAGAAATGCTTCATCTACCTTAGTGGGCTCTGAGATTGAGACAAAAGCATAGTGACCACAAAAGTTAGATAAGTGTGAGGCTTTTGAGCGTGTGAGAGGACCTGGTGCGCTAATGTCATCGATGATCTTCTCCACTTGCACTTCTTTTGCAACGCGTGGATGAGTTGGTTGTCGCTGAGGATTTTGATCAACATTTTCTTCAGCACCATTTTCCTCATCATGTTCTTCAGGTGCATCAGCTCGACCTTCTTCATGAACAGGAATGAATTCTTCAGCAGATTCTTCAGTAGGAATGACATCCTCAGTTGCCTTGAGCTTGATAGCATCCTCAGGTGCTGGTTCATCTAACACAGAGGGTAGGTGCTCTCTTTGCGAGCCATTAGTTTCATCGAACCGCACATCTACAGTGTCAACAATCTTGTGAAGAACAATGTTGAAGACTCTGTAGGTGTGCGAGTCCTTTCCGTAACCAAGCATAAAACCTTCATGTGCTTTCGGTGCAAATTTAGAGTTGTGGTGAGGATCTCTAATCCAACATTTAGCACCGAAGACTTTGAAATAACTCACATTGGGTTTCTTGTCAATGAGGAGTTCATAGGCAGTCTTCTTGAAGAATTTGTGAAGATATACTCTGTTGATGATGTGGCAGGCAATATCAATTGCATCAATCCAAAAACGCTGAAGCATAGTGCGAGCCATCTCAACAAGAGTTCTGTTCTTGCGCTCCACGACGCCATTCTGCTGAGGAGTATAGGGAGCAGATAATTCATGAGTAATACCAAGTTCATCAAGATAGGCATCGGGACCAGAATTCTTGAACTCAATTCCATTGTCACTTCTGATATGCTTGATCTTCACACCAAAGTTGGTTGAAGCCCTCGAGGAAAATCGTTTGAAGACTTCCTGCACTTCATGTTTGTAAGTAACAATGTGTACCCATGTATATCGAGAATAATCATCAACAATGACAAAACCATATAAAGATGCATCATTAGTGACTGCTGAATAATGGTTAGGTCCAAAGAGGTCCATGTGAAGCAATTCGAATGGACGTGTAGTGGTCATGATAGTCTTCGCTAGATGCTTGGCCTTTGTCATTTTTCCAGCTTCACATGCTCCGCATAAGTGATCCTTGAGGAATTTGACATTCTCAATGCCAATGACATGCTTCTTCTTCGCAAGCGTGTTCAAATTCCTCATGCCTGCATGACCAAGTCGTCGATGCCATAGCCAGCCTTCTGAAGCTTTTGCGAGTAGACACACGGCTGGTTGTGGTCCTGTAGAGAAATCAACAATATACAGATCTCCTCTCCTAAAGCCTTCGAAGACTTTGGAATTGTCAGCTTCCATAATCACAACACAGCGATATTTGCCGAAGACAACAACCATATCAAGATCACAAAGCATTGAGACTGACATGAGATTGTATCCTAAGGACTCAACAAGCATGACTTTGTCCATGTGCTTATCCTTAGAGATAGCAACCTTACCAAGACCCAATACCTGACTTTTGCCTTTGTCAGCAAAGATGATATGCTTCAGAGGTGACGGTGATAAGGGAGCATCCATCAATAGATTCTTGTCACCAGTCATGTGATTTGTACATCCACTATCGAGGACCCATTCAGTGGTTTTGGGTTGATCATCCTGCAGATGAATTAGTGTAGCTTACAATCTCATATGCTTCATCAGTGAAGAATATGATATCAAGTTCATCAGATGAATTTCATGAAGCAGTAAACAGATACAGCAGTATGAGGACGTGTGAAATGAAAGTTCATTTCATCATGATTCGCCTGCGTCCTTTCAGGCATTTTTGTCAGGTCCCCAGCAAATTCTTCAGACGTTAGAGCACGTCTGGAGACCTGACCCTGCAGAAGAGATTAGTTCTTTTTCTTCACCACCCACATCTGGAGGGGTGGCGAAGAGGTCATCATCCTGCGAGCACCATGTGAGAAAGGTGGCAAAGATGCCAAACCATTTCGCTTAGCATAGGAGGGGTTAGGGTATGCATATGAATAGGCAGAGTAATTCTTCGAGGACTTATGAACATAATGATTTGAAGAATAATGCACATATTCATAGCCCTTAGCTCTACCCTGCGAGACAGAGTTGTTAGCACGATGATAATCATATGAGGACTTTGATCCAGTTGAGGAATTTGATCCTCGTGAAGAATTTGGTCCATATGAGGACTTGGATCCATATGAAGAGTTTGGTCCATATGGAGAATTTGATCTGGGGTTCCTGTTCTTCATAGGTGGTGTCATGAGGACATTCACCTGAAGACTTTCAACACAGCTTTTGGGAACCCAGATTTTCTTCATAGGGGAACCGTTCCTGCAGTTAGTGCCAACATATCTAGCAAATACTTCACCATTCTGATTTTTGAATAGTTTATAGTTGGAGTCAAATGACTCATCAGAGGAATGAGAAGATTCACACGTAAAGCCAGATAAGTTAGATGGATCAACTGGAGGTCCCTTTGCAGCAACCCATGAGGTTTTGGGATACTGCTCAGGCTTCCAATATGTTCCATCGGCATTGAGTTTCCTCTCAAAGGCAATACCCTCTTTCCTAGGGTTTCTGTTGAGGATCTGCTTTTTGAGCACATCACAAAGTGTCTGATGCCCTTTGAGGCTTTTGTACATGCCTGTCATGTACAATTCCTTCAGCCCTGCATTGTCAGTGATACTAGCAATGTCCTCAGATGAGGAATTAGTGATAGCAGAGGCAGATGAGGAATTTGTAACAATTGAAGCATTTGAACATTCAGGTGAAGAATTAGCAGATTCACGTTCAATGCACTTTAAGCATGGAGGAACAAATTCTTCCTGAGAAGCGCTGATTTGTTGAGCTAGTAATGAATCACGCTCCTTCTGAAGATCTTCATAAAACACTCTTAGCTTTTCAAGATCTTCCTTTCTTTGAATAGCTTCAAGAGAAAGCTTCTCATGATCTTGCTTTTCTTGAAGAAATTCATAAGAAAGTTTCTCATGATCAGACAAGAGAGAGTTATGATGACCTTGAAGGTTATCATACTTAAACTGAAGTCTCTGAAGATTATCAGTCAGGGCTTTAGTGCGATCCATTTCTTCACCCAACATATCATCACTTTTGTCTAGCATGTTTTGAACCTTTTCAAGAGCCCGTTGTTGTTTCACAGAAATTTTAGCAAGTTTAGAGTAGCTGGGCTTGAGATCCTCATCAGATTCATTTTCACTAGAGTCAGAGGAGTTGTATTTGAGTACCTTAGCTCCTTTTGCCATGAAGCAATAGGTGGGAGCGTAGCCATCATTATCTTCATTAGGCTTGTCGGTGGAGTGAGTTTCTTCGGTGTTGAAGATGGACTTGCTGACGAAAGCAGTAGCAAAGGCCAGACTCGCCACACCAGACTCAGATTCTTCAGACTCCTCCTCTTCATCATTTTCCTCAGATTCAGCTTCAGAGTCCATTTCCTTGCCAATGAATGCCCGAGCTTTCTTGGAGCTGCCCTTCTTGTGAGATGAAGACTTTGAGGGTTTTGATGACGAAGATTTTGACGATTTCTTCTTCTTCTTCATATCATCAGAACTGTAATCCTTGTATTTCTTCTTCTTCATGTCCTTTTCCCACTGAGGACAATCTTGAATATAGTGACCAGGCTTCTTGCATTTGTGGCAAAGTCTTCTCTTGTAGTCACTGGATGAGGAATCATTTCCTCTTGAGGGTTTTCCAAAGCAACCACGTCTTGTGAACTTCTGGAATTTCTTCACAAGCAGAGCTAGATCCTGGCTCAGTTCTTCAGGATCACCAAGGCTACTACCAGAATCCTCACATTCAGAGTTAGACACAACCTTAGCCTTCAGGGCACGTGGTTTGCCATAGTTTGAGCCATAGAGATCTCTCTTTTCAGCAAGCTGGAACTCGTGAGTGTTTAGCCTTTCGAGGATATCAGCAGGATCAAGCGACTTGTAGTCAGCACGTTCTTGTATCATCAGTCCTAGAGTATCAAATGAGGAATCAAGCGATCTCAGCAGTTTCTTCACAACTTCATGATCAGTGATGTCAGTGGCACCGAGGGCTTGAAGCTCATTTGAGATGTCAGTGAGGCGATCGAAGGTTTGTTGGACATTCTCATTGTCGAGTCTTTTGAAGCGGTTGAAGAGATTCCGAAGAACATCGACTCGAGAGTCACGCTGAGTTGAAACTCCTTCATTTACTTTGGACAGCCTATCCTAGATAAGCTTAGCAGTTTCCAAAGCACTCACTCTTCCATACTGTCCTTTGCTCAGATGGCCACAGATGATATTCTTCGCTTGAGAATCGAGTTGTTTGAATCTCTTCACATTGGTAGCGGTCAGTGTTTCAGTGACAGAGGGGACACCATTTTCCACAACATACCAGAGATCATTGTCAATTGCCTCAAGATGCATTCGCATCTTGTTCTTCCAGTAGGGGTAGTCCATTCCATCAAAGGTAGGACACCCAGCCGAGACCTTGATCATACCTGCGGTCGACATAACTAAAACTCCAGGCGGTTAAACCAAAATCACACAGAACAAGGGAGTACCTCGCTCTGATACCAATTGAAAGTGCGTTATATCGACTAGAGGGGGGGTGAATAGGCGATTTTTAAGAATTCTTCACTGAGGAATTTGCTGGTGAGGAAATTCCTTAGCGAAGAACTACTTGCAGCGGAATATGTACTCAGGAGTAAACATAACAGGATACACACATAGTCAGCATGATGCAATGAAGACTAAGACAGCGTACGGAAAGCGTAAACACAGGATAGCAAGATGAAGACAAACAGACTGAAGAAATTGAACTGAGGAATTTGTGAAAGTCTTCAGTCAAAGTCTTCAAGCACAGATATGAACAACATTCAACACAGAATGAGGAAATGGAAGAGTTGAGGAAATAGAACCAGTTAGTTGGTGAAGACAATGATTTGGTAAACCAGTTCCAACTGCTGTCTCAGTTGTACGTCTGGTTGGAGCGGCTGAGTATTTAAACTTGAGGACACACAGTCCCGGACACCCAGTCTCTGAGCCGCAACTCAGGACACCCAGTCCTCACCGTATTCTCCTTGAACTAAGACCACGCAGGCCTCGTCCAATCACTCGTGGTAAGTCTTCAGGTGACTTCCAAACCTTCACAGACTTGGTCACTCGGCGATCCACAATTCCTCTTGGATGCTCTAGACCTTGACGCCTAACCGTCTGGAAGAAGCACAGTCTTCAAAGGTAACAAGCGTCGGATCCACGCAGGATCAATTTCTTCAGTGATGCTCAATCACTTTGGGTTTGTGGGGGTTTGGTTTTGGGATTTTCCTCACTTGATGATTTTCGCTCAAAGTCCTCGGAGGATGGGTTGCTCTCAAATGACAAGTGTCAAGTTCTCTCGGAGCAGCCAACCAGCTAGTGGTTGTAGGGGGCGGCTATTTATAGCCTAGGGAGCAGCCCGACATGATAAGACATAAATGCCCTTCAATGATATGACCGTTAGGTGGATAAGATATTTTGGGACAGCTGGCGCGCAGCACAGCAACGGTCAGAAATTTGACTCTCAAATTCCTCAGGGCTATCATGTTCCTCACAGTGTAGGCAATTCGCACTGGCGAATTCCTAACTCCTCAGTCAGAGCAAAGTCCTCAGTGAACAGAAGAACTGCGTCTCTGTCACTGATGAATTTGACTGAACTGTATGAGATTTCCAATGGCTTCACTCGAAGGGATTGGTAGGTGTAGGATTTTGAGTTGAGCATCACATGGAAATTTTTCCTTAGTATTTCCTTGACCCCCTTTAACAGTACGGTGTTTCCTATGACTCAAGAAAGAGAAAACGAAACTACGAAAACAAAAGTCTTCACGCTTCATATTCCTCGAATGAATACCAAGTCTTCAAGGTCACACCAATTTCTTCACTTTCAAAGTCTTCAGAAAGTCTTCAGAATATCGAAGTCTTCAGTTGAAGAACTTCATTTTTAGGGGTCGACTTTCTCTGTAAATATCAAACTCCTCATAGACCTATAGACCTGTGTACACTCACAAATGCATCAGTTACTTAACCTATAAGTCTTCAATATACCAAAATCACTAAGGGGCACTAGATGCACTTACACCAGTCTTCTTATCTACCAAGTATCTAGGGTAATTCTGCTCTAGTGGTTGTTCCCCTTATTACAGAAGCACTTAGTCTCAGGTTTGGGTTCAACCTTGGGTTTCTTCACTAGAGCAGCAGCTGATTTGCCGTTTCATGAAGTATCCCTTCTTGCCCTTGCCCTTCTTGAAACTAGTGGTTTCACCAACCATCAACAATTGATGCTCCTTCTTGATTTCTACTTTCGGGTGTCAAACATCGCGAATACCTCAAGGATCATCATATCTATCCCTGATATGTTATAGTTCATCACGAAGCTCTAGCAGCTTGGTGGCAATGACTTTGGAGAAACATCACTATCTCATCTGGAAGATCAACTCCCACTCGATTCAAGTGATTGTTGCACTCAGACAATCTGAGCACAATCTCAATGATTGAACTTTTCTCCCTTAGTTTGCAGGCTAAGAAAATCGTCGGAGGTCTTATACCTCTTGACGTGGGCACGAGCCTGAAATCCCAATTTCAGCCCTCGAAACATCTCATATGTTCCGCAATGTTTCGAAAACATCTTTGGTGCCTCAACTCTAAACCATTTAACTGAACTATCACGTAGTTATCAAAACGTGTATGTCCGATGTTCGCAACATCCACAAACGACGTTTGGGGTTTAGCACACTGAGCGGTGCATTAAGGACATAAGCTTTCTACTGTCTGCATAATCGCTACTGTCAACTTTCAACTATATTTTCTCTAGGAACATATCTAAACAGTGGAACTAAAGCGTGAGCTTACGACATAATTTGCAAAGATCTTTTGACTATGTTCAGGATAATTAAGTTCATCTTATGAACTCCCACTCAGATAGACATCCCTCTAGTCATCTAAGTGATTACATGATCCGAGTCAACTAGGCCGTGTCCGATCATCACGTGAGACGGACTAGTCATCACCGGTGAACATCTTCATGTTGATCATATCTACTATACGACTCATGCTTGAACTTTCGGTCTCTTTTGTTCCGAGGCCATGTCTGTACATGCTAGGCTCGTCAAGTTAACCTAAGTGTTTCGCGTGTGTAAATCTGGCTTACACCCGTTGTATGTGAACGTAAGAATCTATCACACCCGATCATCACGTGGTGCTTCAAAACGACGAACTTTCGCAACGGTGCACAGTTAGGGGGAACACTTTCTTGAAATTTTAATGAGGGATCATCTTATTTACTACCGTCGTTCTAAGCAAATAAGATGTATAAACATGATAAACATCACATGCAATCAAATAGTGACATGATATGGCCAATATCATTTTTCTCCTTTTGATCTCCATCTTCGGGGCTCCATGATGATCATCGTCACCGGCATGACACCATGATCTCCATCATCGTGTCTCCATGAAGTTGTCTCGCCAACGTATTACTTCTACTACTATGGCTACCGGTTAGCAATAAAGTAAAGTAATTACATGGCGTTGTTCAATGACACGCAGGTCATACAATAAATAAAGACAACTCCTATGGCTCCTGCCGGTTGTCATACTCATCGACATGCAAGTCGTGATTCCTATTACAAGAACATGATCAATCTCATACATCACATATCATTCATCACATTCTTCTTGGCCATATCACATCACATATCATACCCTGCAAAAACAAGTTAGACGTCCTCTAATTGTTGTTTGCATGTTTTACGTGGCTGCTATGGGTTTCTAGCAAGAACGTTTCTTACCTACGCAAAACCACAATGTGATATGTCAGTTGCTATTTACCCTTCATAAGGACACTTTTCATCGAATCCATTCCGACTAAAGTGGGAGAGACTGGCACCCGCTAGCCACCTTATGCACCAAGTGCATGTCAGTCGGTGGAACCTGTCTCACGTAAGAGTACGTGTAAGGTCGGTCCGGGCCGCTTCATTCCATAATACCGTCGAAACAAGATTGGACTAGTAACGGTAAGCATATTGAACAAAATCAACACACACAACTACTTTGTGTTCTACTCGAGCAAAGAATCTACGCAATAGACCTAGCTCATGATGCCACTGTTGGGGAACGTAGCAGAAATTCAAAATTTTCCTATGTGTCACCAAGATCTATCTATGGAGAAACCAGCAACGAGGGGAAGGAGAGTGCATCTACATACCCTTGTAGATCGCTAAGCGGAAGCGTTCAAGAGAACGGGGTTGAAGGAGTCGTACTCGTCGTGATCCAAATCACCGGAGATCCTAGTGCCGAACGGACGACACCTCCGCGTTCAACACACGTACAGCCCGGTGACGTCTCCCATGCCTTGATCCAGCAAGGAGAGAGGGAGAGGTTGAGAAAGACTCCATCCAGCAGCAGCACAACGGCGTGGTGGTGATGGAGGAGCGTGGCTATCCTGCAGGGCTTCGCCAAGCACCGCGGGAGAGGAGAAGGGAGAGAGGTAGGGCTGCACCAAGAGGAGAAGTTCTCGTGTGTTTTTGGCAGCCCCCCAGACCTATTTATAGGGGGAGGGGAGGGGGCTGCGCCCCCTCTAGGGTTCCCTCCTCAGGGGTGGCGGCAGCCCCCAGATCCCATCTGGGTGGCGGCCAGAGGGGAAGAGAGGGGGGCGCGCCTGGGGTGGGCCTTAGGACCCATCTGCCCTAGGGTTTGCCCCCTCCCACTCTCCCCTGTGCCTTGGGCCCCTTGTGGGGGGCGCACCAGCCCACCTGGGGCTGGTTCCCTCCCACACATGGCCCATGCAGCCCTCCGGGGTTGGTGGCCCCACTTGGTGGACCCCCGAGACCCTCCCGGTGGTCCCGGTACGTTACCGGTAAAACCCGAAACTTTTCCGGTGACCAAAACAGGACTTCCCATATATAAATATTTACCTCCGGACCATTCTGGAACTCCTCGTGACGTCCGGGATCTCATCTGGGACTCCGAACAATATTCGGTAACCACATACAAACTTCCTTTATAACCCTAGCGTCATTGAACCTTAAGTGTGTAGACCCTACGGGTTCGGGAGACATGTAGACATGACCGAGACGTTCTCCGGTCAATAACCAACAGCGGGATCTGGATACCCATGTTGGCTCCCACATGTTCCACGATGATCTCATCGGATGAACCACGATGTCAAGGACTCAGTTGATCCCATATACAATTCCCTTTGTCTAACGGTATTGTACTTGCCCGAGATTCGATCGTCGGTATACCGATACCTTGTTCAATCTCGTTACTGGCAAGTCTCTTTACTCGTTCCGTAACACATCATCCCATGATCAACCCCTTGGTCACATTGTGCACATTATGATGATGTCCTACCGAGTGGGCCCAGAGATACCTCTCCGTTTACACGGAGTGACAAATCCCAGTCTCGATCCATGTCAACCCAACAGACACTTTCGGAGATACCTGTAGTGCACCTTTATAGTCACCCAGTTACGTTGTGACATTTGATACACCCAAAGCACTCCTACGGTATCCGGGAGTTACACGATCTCATGGTCTAAGGAGGAGATACTTGACATTGGAAAAGCTCTAGCAAACGAACTACATGATCTTTGTGCTATGCTTAGGATTGGGTCTTGTCCATCACATCATTCTCCTAATGATGTGATCCCGTTATCAACGACATCCAATGTCCATAGCCAGGAAACCATGACTATCTGTTGATCACAACGAGCTAGTCAACTAGAGGCTCACTAGGGACATATTGTGGTCTATGTATTCACACGTGTATTACGATTTCTGGATAATACAGTTATAGCATGAATAAAAGACAATTATCATGAACAAGGAAATATAATAATAACTAATTTATTATTGTCTCTAGGGCATATTTCCAACAAATCCATGCTAATATCTTCCCATGGGTGATATGGAATTGGAAGTGGCATATAGAGACCATGGGATTGAGCTTTTGACTTAGCTTTGCGACATGTCGAACATCGCTTGGTGAAGCGTGAGACGTCACAGAACATCTTAGGCCAAAAGTAGTTCTTGGAGAGCGTGGCGAATGTCTTGTCACGTCCAAAGTGTCCCATTAGTCCTCCTCCATGAGCTTCTTGCAAAAGTAACAAACGAAGAGAAGACTCGGGGATACATAGTTTGTTAGCTCTCATAAGATAATCATCCTTGAGGTAATAGCGTTCCCAAGATGTACGCGTCAAACATTTGGCATAAGGAATAACAAAAGTAGGATCATGCGCATACAATACTTTTATGTGCTCAAAGCTAATGACATTCAATTCTAGCTTAGTAACAAGCATGCATTTGCGGGAAAGCACATCTGCCACAACATTCTGTTTGCCGTTAAGGTACTTGAAGACATAAGGAAAAGACTATTAATTCACTCCACTTAGCATGACGCTTGTTCAACTTAGTTTGACCCTTAAGATACTTGAGAGTTTCATGGTCGGTATGGATGATGAATTCATGAGGGCGAAGATAATGTTCCCACTCGTGCAAAACTCGCACTAAAGCACAAAACTATCTGTCACATATGGGATAATTGAGTTACGCTCCGGAAAGTTTCTTACTAAAGTAAGCTATGGGGCGCTTCTCTTGCATTAACACACCTCATATGCCATACCCACTACCATCGCAATGTATCTCAAATGGTTTATCAAAGTTTGGTAAGGCAAGCAAAGGAGCATGTGTAAGCAAATTCTTAAGCTCATTGAATGCGGTATCTTGGGATGGTCCCCAAACAAAAGGTGCATTCTTCTTACTCAAAGCATGTAAAGGAGAAGCAATGGTGCTAAAGTCCTTAACGAATCTATGATAGAAACCGGCTAGGCCAAGAAACTTTGCACTTGTTGAAAATTTGTTGGTTGCGGCCAAGTTTTAATAGCATTGATCTTAGATTCATCTACATGCACACCCTTAGAAGAAACCACAAAACCCAAGAAAACAAGCTTATCAACATTGAAAAGGCATTTGTCCATATTAGCATAAAGTTTCTCTTTCCTAAGGGTTTGTAACACGGTTCTAAGATGGGTGACATGATCTTTGAGGGATTTTCTAAAGACAAGGATATCATCAAAATAGACCACAACAAATACACGTATGGCCTAAGAACAAAATGCATGACTCTCATGAAAGTACCAGGTGCTTCAGATAAACCCATTGGCATAACAAGCCATTCGTATAAGCCAAATTTGGTCTTAAATGCGGTTTTCCATTCATCACCTTCTTGTATGCGGATTTGGTAATAGCCACTCTTAAGATCAATCTTAGAGAAAATGGTGGCTCCGCTAAGCTCATCTAGCATATCATCTAAGCGGGGAATGGGATAACGGTATCTAACGGTGATAGCATTGATAGGATAGAAATAAGAACACATGCGATAGGTGCCATCTTTCTTAGGAACAAGGATTACCGGTACGGCACATGGGCTCAAGCTCTCTCGCACATGGCCATTGTCGATGAGTTGTTGTACTTGCGGTTGGATCTCCTTGGTTTCCTCGAGGTTGACGCGGTAGGGTGCTTAGTTAGAAATAGGTGCTTCGGGTATGGGGTCGATTTGGTGTTCGATGCCTCGAAGAGGTGGTACTCCTGGAGGCTTAACCTGCTAGTTAGAGCAGGTTGTTGGGGAACGTTGCAGAAAACAAAAAATTTTCCTACGGTTTCACCAAGATCCATCTATGAGTTCATCTAGCAATGAGTGATTAGATGCATCTACATACCTTGTAGACCGCGAGCGGAAGCGTTCAAAGAACGGGGATGATGTAGTCAAACACGACGTGATCCAAATCACCGGAGATCCTAGCACCGAACGGACGACACCTCCGCGTTCAACACACGTACGGAACAGCCACGTCTCCTCCTTCTTGATCTAGCAAGGGAGGGAGGAGAGGTTGAGGGAGATGGCACTAGCAGCAGCACGACGGCGTGGTGTTGATGGAGCTGCAGTACTCCGGCAGAGCTTCGCTAAGCACTATGGAGGAGGAGGAGGTGTCGGGGAGGGAGAAGGAGGCAACCAAAGGCCTGGGGTTCAGGTATGAAGTCCCTCCTCTCCCCCACTATATATAGGGGTGCCAAGGGGGGGTGGCCGGCCCTAGGAGATCCAATCTCCTAGGGGGTGCGGCGGCCAAGGGGGTTTCCCTCCCCCCCAAGGCACCTAGGAGGTGCCTTCCCCTCCTAGGACTCTTTCCCCCTCAAACCCTAGGCGCATGGGCCTATGTGGGGCTGGTGCCCTTGGCCCATTAGGCCAAGGCGCACCCCCTTACAGCCCATGTGCCCCCCTGGGACAGGTGGACCCACCCGGTGGACCCCCGGGACCCTTCCGGTGGTCCCGGTACAATACCGATAACCCCGAAACTTGTCCCGATGCCCGAAACAGGACTTCCCATATATAAATCTTTACCTCCGGACCATTCCGGAACTCCTCGTGACGTCCGGGATCTCATCCGGGACTCCGAACAACATTCGGGTTACTGCATATACATATCCCTACAACCCTAGCGTAACTGAACCTTAAGTGTGTAGACCCTACGGGTTCGGGAGACAAGCAGACATGACCGAGACGACTCTCCGGTCAATAACCAACAGCGGGATCTGGATACCCATGTTGGCTCCCACATGCTCCATGATGATCTCATCGGATGAACCACGATGTCGAGGATTCAATCAACCCCGTACGCTATTCCCTTTGTCTATCGATATGCTACTTGCCCAAGATTCGATCGTCGGTATCCCAATACCTCGTTCAATCTCGTTACCGGCAAGTCACTTTACTCGTACCGTAATGCATGATCCCGTGACCAGACACTTGGTCACTCTGAGCTCATTATGATGATGCATTACCGAGTGGGCCCTGTGATACCTCTCCGTCATACGGAGTGACAAATCCCAGTCTTGATCCATGTCACCCAACAGACACTTTCGGAGATACCCGTAGTCTACCTTTATAGTCACCCAGTTATGTTGTGACGTTTGGCATACCCAAAGCACTCCTACGGTATCCGGGAGTTACACGATCTCATGGTCTAAGGAAAAGATACTTGACATTGGAAAACTCTAGCAAACGAACTATACGATCTTGTGCTATGTTTAGGATTGGGTCTTGTCCATCACATCATTCTCCTAATGATGTGATCTCGTTATCAATGACATCCAGTGTCCATAGTCAGGAAACCATGACTATCTGTTGATCAACGAGCTAGTCAACTAGAGGCTCACTAGGGACATGTCGGTGTCTGTTATTCACACATGTATTACGATTTCCGGATAACACAATTATAGCATGAATAAAGACAACTATCATGAACAAGGAAATATAATAATAATGCTTTTATTATTGCCTCTAGGGCATATTTCCAACAGTCTCCCACTTGCACTAGAGTCAATAATCTAGTTACATTGTGATGAATCGAACACCCATGGAATTCTGGTGTTGATCATGTTTTGCTCTAGGGAGAGGTTTAGTCAACGGATCTGCTACATTCAGGTCCGTATGTACTTTACAAATCTCTATGTCTCCATCTTGAACATTTTCACGAATGGAGTTGAAGCGACGCTTGATGTGCCTTGTCTTCTTGTGAAACCTGGGCTCCTTGGCAAGTGCAATAGCTCCAGTGTTGTCACAGAAGAGCTTGATCGACCCCGACGCATTGGGTATGACTCCTAGGTCGGTGATGAACTCCTTCACCCATATTGCTTCATGTGCTACCTCTGAGGCTGCCATGTACTCCGCTTCACATGTAGATCCCGCCACGACGCTTTGCTTGCAACTGCACAAGCTTACTGCCCCACCATTCAAAATATACACGTATCCGGTTTGTGACTTAGAGTCATCCAGATCTGTGTCGAAGCTAGCGTCGACGTAACCCTTTACGACGAGCTCTTCGTCACCTCCATAAACGAGAAACATTTCCTTAGTCCTTTTCAGGTACTTCAGGATATTCTTGACCGCTGTCCAGTGTTCCTTGCCGGGATTACTTTGGTACCTTCCTACCAAACTGACGGCAAGGTTAACATCAGGTCTGGTACACAGCATGGCATACATAATAGAACCTATGGCTGAGGCATAGGGGATGACGCTCATCTCTTCTATATCTTCTGCCGTGGTCGGACATTGAGCTGAGCTCAATTTCATACCTTGTAACACAGGCAAGAACCCCTTCTTGGATTGATCCATATTGAACTTCTTCAATATCTTATCAAGGTATGTGCTTTGTGAAAGACCTATGAGGCGTCTCGATCTATCTCTATAGATTTTGATGCCTAATATATAAGCAGCTTCTCCAAGGTCCTTCATTGAAAAACTTTTATTCAAGTAGGCCTTGATGCTGTCCAAGAGTTCTATATCATTTCCCATCAAAAGTATGTCATCTACATATAATATGAGAAATGCTACAGAGCTCCCACTCACCTTCTTGTAAACGCAGGCTTCTCCATAAGTCTGCGTAAACCCAAACGCTTTGATCATCTCATCAAAGCGAATGTTCCAACTCCGAGATGCTTGCACCAGCCCATAAATCGAGCGTTGGAGCTTGCACACTTTGTCAGCATTCTTAGGATCGACAAAACCTTCCGGCTGCATCATATACAATTCTTCCTTAAGGAAACCATTAAGGAATGCCGTTTTGACGTCCATTTGCCATATCTCGTAATCATAGAATGCGGCAATTGCTAACATGATTCGGACGGACTTCAGCTTCGCTACCGGTGAGAAAGTCTCATCGTAGTCAACCCCTTGAACTTGTCGATAACCCTTAGCGACAAGCCGAGCTTTATAGATGGTCACATTACCATCCGCGTCTGTCTTCCTCTTAAAGATCCATTTATTTTCTATGGCTCGCCGCTCAACGGGCAAGTCAGTCAAAGTCCATACTTTGTTTTCATACATGGATCCTATCTCGGATTTCATGGCTTCCAGCCATTTGTCGGAATCCGGTCCCGCCATCGCTTCTTCATAGTTCGAAGGTTCACCGTTGTCTAACAACATGATTTCCAAGACAGGGTTGCCGTACCACTCTGGTGCGGAACGTGTCCTTGTGGACCTTCGAATTTCAGTAGGAGCTTGATCAGAAGTATCTTGATCATCATCATTAACTTCCTCTCTAGTCGGTGCTGGCACCTCAGGAACATTTTCTTGAGTTGCGCCATTTTCCGGTTCAAGAGGTGATACTTCATCAAGCTCTACTTTCCTCCCACTTACTTCTTTCGAGAGAAACTCTTTCTCCAGAAAGGACCCATTCTTGGCAACAAAGATCTTGCCTTCGGATCTAAGGTAGAAGGTGTACCCAATAGTTTCTTTTGGGTATCCTATGAAGACGCATTTTTCCGACTTGGGTTCGAGCTTTTCAGGTTGAAGTTTCTTGACATAAGCATCGCATCCCCAAACTTTTAGAAACGACAGCTTAGGTTTCTTCCCAAACCATAATTCATACGGTGTCGTCTCAACGGATTTCGACGGAGCCCTATTTAAAGTGAATGCGGCAGTCTCTAAAGCATAGCCCCAAAAAGAAAGCGGTAAATCGGTAAGAGACATCATAGACCGCACCATATCTAACAGAGTGCGATTACGATGTTCGGACACACCATTACGCTGAGGTGTTCCAGGCGGCGTGAGTTGTGAAACTATTCCACATTTTCTTAAGTGTGCCCCAAACTCGTGACTCAAGTATTCTCCTCCACGATCTGATCGCAGAAACTTGATTTTCCTGTCACGTTGATTTTCAACCTCACTCTGAAATTCCTTGAACTTTTCAAAGGTTTCAGACTTGTGTTTCATTAAGTAGATATACCCATACCTACTTAAATCATCAGTGAGGGTGAGAACATAACGATAGCCACCGCGAGCCTCAACACTCATTGGACCGCACACATCGGTATGTATGATTTCCAATAAGTCGGTTGCTCGCTCCATTGTTCCTGAGAACGGAGTCTTGGTCATTTTACCCATAAGGCATGGTTCGCACGTGTAAAATGATTCATAATCAAGAGACTCTAAAAGTCCATCAGCATGGAGCTTCTTCATGCGTTTGACACCTATGTGACCAAGGCGGCAGTGCCACAAGTATGTGGGACTATCATTATCAACTTTACTTCTTTTGGTACTCACATTATGAACATGTGTAGCATCACGTTCGAGATTCATAAAGAATAAACCATTCACCATAGGAGCATGACCATAAAACATATCTCTCATAAAAATGGAACAACCATTATTCTCAGATTTAAAAGAGTAGCCATCTCGAATTAAACGAGATCCCGATACAATGTTCATGCTCAAAGCTGGCACTAAATAACAATTATTAAGGTTTAAAACTAATCCCGAAGGGAGATGCAGAGGCAGCGTGCCGACGGCGATCACATTGACCTTGGAACCATTCCCGACGCGCATCGTCACCTCGTCCTTTGCCAGTTTCCGCTTATTCCGCAGCCCCTGCTTTGAGTTACAAATGTGAGCAACTGCACCGGTATCAAATACCCAGGAGCCACTACGGGCACTAGTAAGGTACACATCAATTACATGTATATCACATATACCTTTTGTTTTGCCGGCCTTCTTATCCGCTAAGTACTTAGGGCAGTTCCGCTTCCAGTGACCGCTTCCCTTGCAATAAAAGCACTCAGTCTCGGGCTTGGGTCCATTCTTTGACTTCTTCCCGACAGCTTGCTTGCCGGGCACGGCAACCTCCTTGCCGTCCTTCTTGAAGTTCTTTTTACCCTTGCCTTTCTTGAACTTAGTGGTTTTATTGACCATCAACACTTGATGTTCCTTCCTGACTTCTACCTCTGCTGATTTCAGCATAGCAAATACTTCAGGAATGGTCTTTTCCATCCCCTGCATATTGAAGTTCATCACAAAGCTCTTGTAGCTTGGTGGAAGCGACTGGAGGATTCTGTCAATGACCGCATCATCCGGGAGATTAACTCCCAGCTGAGTCAAGCGGTTATGCAACGCAGACATAGTGAGTATGTGCTCACTGACAGAACTGTTTTCCTCCATCTTACAGCTGAAGAATTTGTCGAAGACTTCATATCTCTCGACCCGGGCATGAGCTTGGAAAACCATTTTCAGCTCTTCGAACATCTCATATGCTCCATGTCTCTCAAAACGCTTTTGGAGCCCCGACTCTAGGCTGTAAAGCATGCCGCACTGAACGAGGGAGTAGTCATCGAAACGTGCCTGCCAAGCGTTCATAACATCTTGTTCTGCAGGGAGAACGGGTGCGTCACCAAGCGGTGCTTGTAGGACATAATCTTTCTTGGCAGCTATGAGGATGATCCTCAGGTTCCGGACCCAGTCCGTATAGTTGCTGCCATCGTCTTTCAGCGTTGAAGTTGAGGACTATGTTGGCCATTTGATCTACAAGACATATTGCAAAGATTTTAGACTAAGTTCATGATAATTAAGTTCAACTAATCAAATTATTAGTGAACTCCCACTTAGATTAGACATCCCTCTATCCATCTAAGTATTACATGATCCGAGTTAAACTAGACCGTGTCCGATCATCACGTGAGACGGACTAGTCAACATCGGTGAACATCTTCATGTTGATCGTATCTTCTATACGACTCATGCTCGACCTTTCGGTCTTCTGTGTTCCAAGGCCATGTCTGTACATGCTAGGCTCGTCAAGTCAACCTAAGTGTTTGCATGTGTAAATCTGTCTTACACCCGTTGTATGTGAACGTCTGAATAAAACACCCGATCATCACGTGGTGTTTTGAAACAGCGAACTGTCGCAACGGTGCACAGTTAGGGGGAACACTTCTTGAATTTATTGTGAGGGATCATCTTATTTACTACCGTCGTTCTAAGTAAACAAGATGCAGAACATGATAAACATCACATGCAATCAAATAATAAACGTGACATGATATGGCCAATATCACATAGCTCCTTTGATCTCCATCTTGGGGCTCCATGATCATCTTGTCACCGGCTTGACACCATGATCTCCATCATCATGATCTCCATCATCGTGTCTCCATGAAGTTGCTCGCCAACTATTACTTCTACTACTATGGCTAACGCGTTTAGCAATAAAGTAAAGTAATTTACATGGCGTTTCTTGATGACACGCAGGTCATATAAAAGAATAAAGACAACTCCTATGGCTCCTGCCGGTTGTCATACTCATTGACATGCAAGTCGTGATTCCTATTACAATAGCATGAACATCTCATACATCACATATAGATCATTCATCATTCATCACAACTTTGGCCATATCATATCACAAACCACTTGCTGCAAAAACAAGTTAGACGTCCTCTAATTGTTGTTGCAAGTTTTACGTGGCTGAATTAGGGTTCTAGCAAGAACGTTTTCTTACCTACGTTAAAGCCACAACGTGACTTGTCAACTTCTATTTACCCTTCATAAGGACCCTGTTCATCGATTCCGCTCCAACTAAAGTAGGAGAGACAGACACCCGCCAGCCACCTTATGCAACTAGTGCATGTTAGTCGGTGGAACCGGTCTCACGTAAGCGTACGTGTAAGGTTGGTCCGGGCCGCTTCATCCCACAATACCGCTGAAGCAAGAAAGGACTAGTAACGGCAAGAAAGTTGACAAATCTACGCCCACAACAAATTGTGTTCTACTCGCGCAAGAAGAACTACGCATAGACCTAGCTCATGATGCCACTGTTTGGGGAACGTTGCAGAAAACAAAAAATTTTCCTACGGTTTCACCAAGATCCATCTATGAGTTCATCTAGCAACGAGTGATTAGATGCATCTACATACCTTGTATATCGCGAGCGGAAGCGTTCAAAGAACGGGGATGATGTAGTCGAACATGACGTGATCCAAATCACCGGAGATCCTAGCACCGAACGGACGGCACCTCCGCGTTCAACACACGTACGGAACAGCCACGTCTCCTCCTTCTTGATCCAGCAAGGGAGGGAGGAGAGGTTGAGGGAGATGGCACCAGCAGCAGCACGACGGCGTGGTGTTGATGGAGCTGCAGTACTCCGGCAGAGCTTCGCTAAGCACTATGGAGGAGGAGGAGGTGTCGGGGAGGGAGAAGGAGGCAACCAAAGGCCTGGGGTTCAGGTATGAAGTCCCTCCTCTCCCCCACTATATATAGGGGTGCCAAGGGGGGGTGGCCGGCCCTAGGAGATCCAATCTCCTAGGGGGTGCGGCGGCCAAGGGGGTTTCCCTCCCCCCCAAGGCACCTAGGAGGTGCCTTCCCCTCCTAGGACTCTTTCCCCCTCAAACCCTAGGCGCATGGGCCTATGTGGGGCTGGTGCCCTTGGCCCATTAGGCCAAGGCGCACCCCCTTACAGCCCATGTGGCCCCCTGGGACAGGTGGACCCACCCGGTGGACCCCCGGGACCCTTCCGGTGGTCCCGGTACAATACCGATAACCCCGAAACTTGTCCCGATGCCCGAAACAGGACTTCCCATATATAAATCTTTACCTCCGGACCATTCCGGAACTCCTCGTGACGTCCGGGATCTCATCCGGGACTCCGAACAACATTCGGGTTACTGCATATACATATCCCTACAACCCTAGCGTAACTGAACCTTAAGTGTGTAGACCCTACGGGTTCGGGAGACAAGCAGACATGACCGAGACGACTCTCCGGTCAATAACCAACAGCGGGATCTGGATACCCATGTTGGCTCCCACATGCTCCATGATGATCTCATCGGATGAACCACGATGTCGAGGATTCAATCAACCCCGTACGCTATTCCCTTTGTCTATCGATATGCTACTTGCCCGAGATTCGATCGTCGGTATCCCAATACCTCGTTCAATCTCGTTACCGGCAAGTCACTTTACTCGTACCGTAATGCATGATCCCGTGACCAGACACTTGGTCACTCTGAGCTCATTATGATGATGCATTACCGAGTGGGCCCAGTGATACCTCTCCGTCATACGGAGTGACAAATCCCAGTCTTGATCCATGTCACCCAACAGACACTTTCGGAGATACCCATAGTCTACCTTTATAGTCACCCAGTTACGTTGTGACGTTTGGCATACCCAAAGCACTCCTACGGTATCCGGGAGTTACACGATCTCATGGTCTAAGGAAAAGATACTTGACATTGGAAAACTCTAGCAAACGAACTATACGATCTTGTGCTATGTTTAGGATTGGGTCTTGTCCATCACATCATTCTCCTAATGATGTGATCTCGTTATCAATGACATCCAGTGTCCATAGTCAGGAAACCATGACTATCTGTTGATCAACGAGCTAGTCAACTAGAGGCTCACTAGGGACATGTCGGTGTCTGTTATTCACACATGTATTACGATTTCCGGATAACACAATTATAGCATGAATAAAGACAATTATCATGAACAAGGAAATATAATAATAATGCTTTTATTATTGCCTCTAGGGCATATTTCCAACATAGGTGCCCATGGTGAAATGCTTGCAGAGCTAGAATGATGTAGGGTGGAGCCCTAGATGCCCGATATTTGACGATTGGAGGGGATCCTACGAAGAACATGAGGGACACGAGGGGAAAACACGGGGATATAAATCACTCAAACCAACATGATTCGATTACACATGCGTTAGATCCTTGAAACACAAAGAGATACACGATCCACAATCAACAAGGGACGGTACAAGTGGCAACTAGTTCATCTCCATGAGGAGGTCTTGAATCCAAAGTGGATCTTCTCCGAAGAGGGAACGGTCTCTCTCGGTGGAGTAGATCCAGATGGATGAGCAAAGCTTTATCTCACAAATGAGCTAAACCATTGCTAACCCTAGAAAGAGGGAGGAGGAGGTCTATTTATTGTCTTAGTGGACGAAAGGGTAAGTGGGCTTCGGCCCAACACGCGGGCGGTCATACAGGCGTCGGACGTCCGATGGTCACCGGTCGTCCGATGGCTCGCGAGGGTCCTGACGTCTGGTCCTGGTCGTACGTCGATGTTTCGGCTCTGTTCAGGATTGATCAGTCGTCCGGTCGGGGTCGGCGTCCGGTCTGTCGGTCGCCTGGAGGCTTCCATACTTCCGATGTTTTGGCTCAGACATGGTGGTGTCGGTCATCCGGTGGAGCTCGGTCGTCCGGGCGTTGGGAGTCGTCAGAAGTCCAGTCGGCGTCGGTCATCCGGCCGCTGGAGATTACGCGGGCTAGGACTTAGCTGGTCGGTTGGAGCCTCCAGGCGTCGGATGTCCGAGAGACGACGATCATCCGATGACTGGGAGTTTCGAGCAGTCCTTCTTCTTGTCCATTGAACTTGGTGTCCTCGTCGTCTTGTCCGTTGGGTGTAGCTGATCCGTAGCTTTCCTCCAAATACTTGATCACACATAGGGTCTCCGCATGAGGTAGTAGCCATGTCTCATAAGTAGAAAGTGGAAGTTCAGAGAGGAGCGAGTTCACCTTATCTTCTATAGCCTTTATTCGAGCTCTTGTCATTGGTCCAAGTGGTGTCGTGGGAGACGAAGGTAGGTCCATGGGGATGACCTTGGGATGATCCGCATCAAAGAAGGTATGAATTGGAGCTCTCAACGTTCTCCAAAAGCCTTTGCAGGTCATCCAGAAGGTTCTCCTTAACGAACTTGACCCAATTTTGGAGACCTGAGATCATGTGCTCCACACCCGTTGTCATAAGATCGATGCTCAATCGATGCGCCGGGGATGAGGCTGGTGCTGAGGGAGAATGGCACCGACCACATGTAGATCATCGTCGGCTCCACCCCCTCTGGCGGCGGCGCCATTTGCTCGGAGTTGGATTTGCCACTTTGCGTCTTGAATGGGAATCAGTGGGATTCTTCTTTTCCCTCGATTTTGTCATGATTCTTCTGATTGATGAGGTGATTAGAGGAGGGCTACTTTTGTACCACTAGTTGCGTACAACCCAATAGTGGGAACGGCGAGATGGTGTGACCTGCTTGTGCATCCGAGAGAGAGAGTGAGAGAGAGAGAGAGAGAGAGGGAGAGAGAGAGGGGGGAGAGAGAGGGGGGGAAGAGTAAAGAATGGGAAGATGACGTGTTAGTTGTTTATTTGGGCATGCTGATAGTTCATTCTGCATCATCCCAACTTTGCCTAAGGGCATCTCCAAGCAGACCCTCAAACCTCCCGCAAGTATCCGGGCCACTGTCCGGATGCCACAAGCCATCCAATGGTGTTCCGTATTTGTTTGCAACCACCCAATTTGTCTAAATATTATATCAATCTATTTCACTGACAAAAATTTGATGATGTATGAACAATTATGTCATTGACAAATTTGGTACTATTTGTTATCCCTGTTTGTTAATTCGTACTTCAAGTACCAATTTGTTTCCATGCATGGATGGACTTTGATGTACCATTTTTGGCTGCCAGTTTCATGTTCAAGTTTAACAACAACCATGTTTGCCATCAATTGGCCATCACAAATGCAATACAAAAGCAGAAAAGAAACTTCCAGACTTACATTCATAATATACATAATAGACATCCATTGTCTCTTTCCATTATTTGGCATTATACAGCCTTGCTACTTCCAACCACTTGATAAATTACCATTGATAAACCACCACTTCATAGCAAAAACACTAACTATCATTTATCATAGGAAACACACTATCATTGATCTTCATAGCAATAGAATCATTTCATCAGCACTAAGAATAGACAGGGCACATACAACACAATCATACTTGCAAGCACTAGCTTCAGCACAAAAAGTACTTGTCTCCATAATCCTAACAACAAAGTTCTATATTGCTTGGTCATGGCAGCTGCATTGTCGCTACAAAACGGATGAATTTTAGCAATGGTTCACTTGTGTCACTCAAAACCAATTTTCGCCATCAAAAATGGCTTGTTGACGATTTTTGGTTGTCACCCTGTTGGATCGAAAGGATAGGTCTAGAGGAGGGGTGAATAGACACTGCCAAGGACAAATGTGCAAATTTTAATTCTCTTGAAACTTAGGCAGATTTTAGCACAAGTTAAGTGGCAAGCAATTACAACCTACACATGCATATCTAGAGTATGGGCAGCGAAAGTAAATGACACCCAAGTGCAAGAAAGTAAAGAGGTAGAGTTTGGAGAAGATCAAACAGAATGAAGATATAGTGATTTTTCTCGTGGTTTCAATAGGTGGTGCTATCATACATCCATGTTGATGGAGACTTCAACCCACGGAGGGTAATGGCTACGCGAATCCACAAAGGGCTCCATCCATAAAGGGTCCATGAAGAGGCAACCTTGTCTATGCCATCATGGCTTACGCCCACGAAGGACTAGCCTCATGATACGTCTCCAACATATCTATAATTTTTTATTGTTCCATGCTATTATATTATCTGTTTGGATGTTTAATGAGCTTTATTACACACTTTTATATTATTTTTGGGACTAACCTATTAACCGGAGGCCCAGTCCAAATTGCTGCTTTTTTGCCTATTTCAGTGTTTCATAGAAAAGGAATATCAAACGGAGTCCAAACGGAATGAAACCTTTAGGAGAGTTATTTTTGGAACAAACGCAATCCAGGAGACTTGGAGTGGACGTCAAGGAAGCAACGAGGCGGCCACGAGGCAGGGAGGTGCACCCAGGGGGTAGGTGCGCCCCCACTCTGGTGGGCCCCTTGTGGCTCCCCTGACCGATTTCTTTCGCCTATATATATACTCATATACCCTGAAAACATCCAGGAGCACTACAAAACCCTATTTCCACCGCCGCAACCTTCTGTACCCATGAGATCCCATCTTTGGGCCTTTTTCGGTGCTCCGCTGAAGGGGGAATCGATCATGGAGGGCTTCTACATCAACATCATAGCCTCTCCGATGAAGTGTGAGTAGTTTACCACAGACCTTTGGGTCCATAGTTATTAGCTAGATGGCTTCTTTTCTCTCTTTGGATCTCAATACAAAGTTCTCCTCGATCTTCTTGGAGATCTATTCAATGTAATTCTTTTTGCGGCGTGTTTGTCGAGATCCGATGAATTGTGGGTTTATGGTCAAGATTATCTATGAACGATATTTGAATTTCCTCTGAATTCTTTTATGTATGATTTGTTATCTTTGCAAGTCTCTTCGAATTATCAGTTTGGTTTGGCCTACTAGAGTGATCTTTCTTGCAATGGGAGAAGTGCTTAGCTTTGAGTTCAATCTTGCGGTGTCCTTTCCCAGTGACAGCAGGGGCAGCAAGGCACGTATTGTATTGTTGCCATCGAGGATAAAAAGATGGGGTTTATATCATATTGCTTGAGTTTATCCCTCTACATCATGTCATCTTGCCTAATGCGTTACTCTGTTCTTATGAACTTAATACTCTAGATGCATGCTGGATAGCATTTCGATCTAGTTGTCGCGGACGTGATGCCTATATACATGATCATGCCTAGATATTCTCATAACTATGCACTTTTCTATCAATTGCTCGACAGTAATTTGTTCACCCACCGTAATACTTATGCTATCTTGAGAGAAGCCACTACTAAAACCTATGGTCCTCGGGTCTATTTTCCATCATATAAGTTTCCGATCTATTTTATTTTGCAATCTTTACTTTCCAATCTATATCATAAAAATACCAAAAATATTTATCTAATTATCTCTATCAGATCTCACTTTTGCAAGTGGCCATGAAGGGATTGAAAACCCCTTTATCGCATTGGTTGCAAGGTTCTTATTTGTTTGTGCAGGTACGAGGGATTTGAGTGTAGCCTCCTACTGGATTGATACCTTGGTTCTCAAAAACTGAGGGAAATACTTATGCTACTTTGCTGCATCACCCTTTCCTCTTCAAGGGAAAACCAACGCATGCTCAAGAGGTAGCACCTCACTCAGGGTAGGTCTTCACAAAGTAGGTGATCTCCTTGCCCATACAAACTCCTTGATTTAAATCCACAATATTGGAGGCTCCCGGGTGACACCTAACCAAGCTAGGAGGCGCCACTCTCCCAAAGGTAATAGATGTTGTTGATGATGATGAACTCATTGCTCTTGTGCTTTAAAAGATAGTTTCCTCAACAATCAAACACTCTCTCACAAATTTGGCTATGTGGTTGGAGAGGGATTGAAGTGGAAAGCAACTTGGGGAGGCTAGAGACCAAGGATAAAATGTTGGAGGGGAATCCCCTTGATCTCAACACAAGTGTAGGTGGTTCTTTCTCAGAATATGGATATGGGAAGTGGTATCTTCAAACTGCTTGCTCACTGAGAATTGGTGAAATGGGTGGGGTATATATAGGCAGCACCAAAAAATCCAACTATTACACACCTCTATGCACCCTTCGGTTGGACTGGGTGAAATGATTCAGTGAGACCGACTAGTTCAAAAGGTCCGTGTCGGTGTCAAAACTGGCGGATCTCGGGTAGGGGGTCCCGAACTGTGCGTCTAAGGCTAATGGTAACAGGAGGCAGGGGACACAATGTTTACCTAGGTTTGGGCCCTCTCTATGGAGGTAATACCCTACTTCCTGCTTGATTGATCTTGATGATATGAGTATTACAAGAGTAGATCTACCACGAGATCGTAGAGGCTAAACCCTAGAAGCTAGCCTATGATTATGATTGTTGTTGTCCTACGGACTAAACCCTCTGGTTTATATAGACACCAGAGGGGGCTAGGGTTACACAGAGTCGGTTACAGAGAAGGAGATCTACATATCTGAATTGCCAAGCTTGCCTTCCACACAAAGGAGAGTCCCACCCGGACACCGGACGAAGACTTCAATCTTGTATCTTCATAGTCCAATAGTCCGGCGTAAGTATATAGTCCGGCTGCCCGAGGACCCCCTAATCCAGGACTCCCTCAGTAGCCCCTGAACCAGGCTTCAACGACGATGAGACCGGCGCGCAGTTTGTCTTCGGCATTGCAAGGCGGGTTCCTTCTCCGAATACTCCAGAGTAGATCTTGAACACAAGAATTGTGTCCGGCTCTGCAAAACAAATTCCACATACCACCGTAGAGAGTATAATGTTCCACGAGTCTAATCTACTGACAACTTTTTCATAGCATGACATCACGCCGCGGCCCGGTCATTTATCAAAACTGTTTTCCCAACCTGGCATTGCACGTCTCGCCTGGCAGTTTTATTGGCACTTCCTATCGAAGCAGAGATTGTGTCCCCCTTATCACGGGATTCTCATCAATACAGGCGTGGGTAACCCAACCGCGTCTTAGTATGACTCCTTGATTTAGGCAAGTTCCAAACGGCTGCGTGGAGGACGCTTGACATTCATCCTCTTTATAAAGAGGCCAAGACCCGCCCTTTTCTTTCCACGCCTGATCCTTCCCTTCTCCTACCTCGAGTTCCAACACCCAAGGTTTAGTCCACGCGCCTCGGACCTCCAATCATGTTTGGATCCAACCCTCAAGGCTGGTGGATGGCCTCTTTTGTCATAGAGGAGGATATCAAGAAGCTTAGTGATGCTAGGTATCTGACCGCCGAAATCCTTCACAGGCTTCCTGCCCAAGGGCAGGTTATTCCTACTCCCAAACCCAATGAGAGCGTTGTGTTCATCTCCCACTTCATCCGAGGGCTAGGCTTCGGTCTTCATCCCTTCGTTAGAGGGCTCATGTTCTATTACGGGCTAGATTTTCATGATCTAGCTCCGGATTCCTTCCTTCACATCTCGTCGTTTATCGTCGTGTGTGAGGCCTTCCTACGCATTACCCCACACTTCGGCTTATGGCTCAAGACCTTCAATGTGAAGCCGAAGATGATCGACAGGGACACGCGGAGTGCGGAGGCGCTATAATAAGCAAAGGT
Organism: Triticum dicoccoides; assembly: GCF_002162155.2. Lineage (NCBI taxonomy): Eukaryota > Viridiplantae > Streptophyta > Magnoliopsida > Poales > Poaceae > Triticum > Triticum dicoccoides. The sequence continues at coordinate 252,666,026 of NC_041391.1, forward strand.
GCCGACGCTTTATGGCCAAAGGGTTCCTTCCCGAAGGTGTCCGACCTATGGCAATGGGAGTGGTTCTATACCACAGCACCCCAAGGTACGAAGTGGGCAGCCGCCCCAGCCTTCCGCTCTGCCCCTCCACCAGAACTTGCATCATGGGTCAACAAGGGGCCGGACTGGGGACCGGTTAATGACGTGCTGACATTGCAAAGCCGCATCCGAGATCTCCTCAAGAGGGATATCAGTCTCGTTAAAGTAATTCAAGTAATGTTAGTTCGTCGGGTCCTGCCACCAATGTTGATCTCTCCGTATGTGGGAGTTCAACCCGGAAGGACCGCGAACCATTCAACACTTCTTTGTCGTGACGCTCAAAGGGATGTATAGATTATTCTTCGGATCACGAATAAAGTGTCCGGACACGACAGAGGATGCGGGTCTCAACTGCAACCGTCAAGATACCCAAGTAAGTAATTCTGTGACCGAACATGCTGTCATTATATTTGTCACAACATTATTATGAATAACTACCCTCGGCCAGGACTGGATAAGAAAGGTGGAGAGGATCAGGTGTTCGGCCCCTCTTCCCAAAGACTCATCGGATCCTGTACTAACTAGGATGCTGGCACACACACCTTATCAAGTGCCATCAGGGGAGGAATAGGAAAGCCGACAGCGGACTTCATGCTGGAGGTATGTTACACATCCTCATCTGGGGAATTAATACCCCCGTGCCGGAGGATGAACTGGGAGGAGGTTCTAGCATCCCCTCTCCCCATGGGAAGAAAAGGAGCACCCCTGAAGATTTGGAAGCAGAGGTCTCCCAACGAGGGAAGAAACCTGCATCAGGGGGCCCTGCCTCAGAAGGCAACCTTACCGCACAACACTCACAAGGGGGTCATCCGTCAACCAAGCCGTAATTGAACAAAGGTACTTCAGTAAGCATGCCCCGTTCCTTTCTTGAGAATAACAACCGAGACATATGTTTTGCAGTCCGGCTCATAGCCCTTCACAACAATGTTCGTCCTCGGGGGATCTTCTTCCGGAGATGATGGAGAGCAAAACGCCCCCTCCCCCTTCTCCGCTTCATGAGGTGGACGACCCTGAAGTGTCGTCCCGGAGGGTCTCTCCCAATTCGTAAAGGCCAGAAGGAACTCTTCGGCCGCCCGAAGTCCGGGGTTCTCGGCTCCTAGGGAGACCAACAGAAAATGCCCGGGATCGCCCGGTGTACAACCGGACACATTGATGGATCTTCTGCAGCAAGTGGATATCTCCGAGGCACATCGTACCTTAATGGGTACGGTGGTAGAGAGGATTTCATCCGCGAAAAGCGGGTTGAATGAAGCTTTTACGAGCCTGCCAAGAGGCTTCGAGGTACGCAAAGTGATATATATTTTTGATTGTACCGTACACGCAAGGTGTGCTTTGTATAGATAGTAGCCCCCGAGACTCTGGTTGCCGTTCAGACGAGGCGACCAGAGGATCATAGTCTCAGGTAGTGATAGCACTGATTTTGTACGCAGGTGGCTGACCGTACTACTAAATTTGCCGAACTGAGGCGGCAATTTGACGTGGCGGATGCGGACATCACGCTTGTGAACAAGCGGCTTGACGAGGCACAGGGTATGTACATTTGGGTGGTCAGCAAATATTAATAAGGGCATGATGCTAAGACTTATAATATGCTTTGACTGCAGATGGAGCTGCCGCCATGGAGACCCTTTGGGCAGAACTTGCCCGGGCCAAGGAGCAAGCCAGGAGAAGTGATGCGGCCGCCCTGAGGGAAGCCGAAGAATTAAAAGCCGAACAGGCTGCTCACCGCCAAAGTGAGGATAAAATAGCCAACATGGCTCTTGAGCTGCAAAATGCCGCCAGCCGATATGAGCATCTCGAAAGGGAAAACCAAATGAAAATGACTTACCTAAAGAAGGCCTTGCAAGCAGCCAAGGAGACTCACTCTGAAATTAGAGCGGCGCGGGAGGAGCTTCGGCAAGCCAGTGATATCGCGGCTGGGAAGCCCTTTTTATTGCGAACGAAGTTCGGCGATCCGAAGTATGCTCCTCTTGACCAATTGTGGAGTTCTTCAGACGCATTCTTGGATTCGGCAAAGAGTGCTGTTGACGCGATGCAGTATTTCAAGGACCGAGAAGGTCATGAGGTGGAAAGATTGTTCTGGTCGCAGTTCAATGCTCCTAAGCATCTGCTGCTGTTGAATGGGCAAATGGCCGAGTGGGCCGAGCTCCATAGGTTGTCTGGGCTTGCCATGAAGGCTGTCGTGGATCATCTGTGGCCAAAGGAGCTGAGCCCGGATAGTTATTTTGGTTTGGTGCAACGATTTCTTCGTGCTGTGCCACATATCGACGCTGTCAAGAGGTCGGCGTGCATAGAGGGTGCGCGGATGGCTCTTTCCCGTGTTAAGACATATTGGGCGAAGATGGAGGCCACCGATATTGCAACCAGGGGTCCGCCCGGGGGTCAGGACTCACCCGAGCACTATTTTGAAGAAGTCCTAGAAGGTGCCCGTTTAATAGAGGCTCAGTGCCCAAAGAATACCATGTTCCAGTGACATGTATTTTGACTGTAAGAACAATGCTTTTGATAATAAAGGCTATATTTATACTTTTGCCCGTAAAGTATTGTAGTGCCTCATGTGCGGCCGTTTATGTATGTATGTATATAACCTGAAAGTTTGCAGTTGTCGGCTTCAGCCCCCACGCATATAACGCTGGGGTGTTCGGCAAAGTGCATAATCACACTTGATCCAATGTCTTGGTCTGTTAAGGAGGTGTTAGCGCGGCGAACGAGGCAATCAGACTATATAGCTTTAACACTTTCACTTAGCCATAGGAGTTTGACGGTGGGGCTACTATACAACCCTGTATGTCCGCGCTCATCCGAATATGGTGCGTGTACATACGTGACCGGGAAACCGGTCCTTCGTTAATGCAGAGGAATCGTGAAGATTCCGCTGAGTTATCGAGTGGTTGACCAGTCTCTCGCTTTATCATGACAGTTAGTTTTCGGCTTTCTCTACTGAGGTGCTCATCTAGATGAACCAGGGCACAATCGCAGTAGTTCTCTCGGTGCCACCTTAGCCGATAGAGCGGAACGTAAGGTAGCAAAACACGGGAGCCGGGCAAACCCAACTATTGACCAAAGACATGATTCGGAGCTGATGCATATAAGGCCAAACTCGCGACGCCGAATACTCCCGAAGGTATCTAAACTTTACAACATATACTGGGCTGAGTACCGCCCTCGATAATGAGCCCTGAATTTCCAGGTACGGGCATTAGCCTGGCGTGACGAAAGAGCGGTTGTGGTGAGACCATAGATCCCAAAAACACATTGGTTGCTGCCCTTGTAACGTCTATTTTAGATCAGCAAATAATAAGCTTGCCAATAACGCCGCTATCCCTCTTGGTCATTTTAAGTGCCAGGAAGGTGTGAGCCAACAAGAGACAATAAAAAGGTTTACACAGGGTCTTAATCTAAAAAGAAACCTTGTAACGGGGCCCTGCTGCACGTTTGCGCCTTTGTCTCCGTTGTGCCGTATCCTGGAAGGGTATAGTACGATGGTCATCTGTAAAAAGAAAGAAAAAACCCAGGTGAGAAAAATCTGGTGTGACCGTGCGTAAAGTCGGTCAATCTTAATGAACCGTGAAAATTTGATATCTTGAGTGTAAATACATTCGGGACGAACTATGGGCCTTGTGCGGGCAACCCCTAGCACCACATATGGGGCGTAACCATTAATTAAGCTCAGGTTTATCAGGGCTGCATGACTAGTGGTGCACCGGACACGTCTAGCCCTGTCCGTGGTCTTGAGGACCGATCAATTACTTAGGTTGAAGAGGTCATTCAGTGGTTCGGCTGCTAGAGCCGCCACGTAGTCTTCCGCGCGAAGAGAACGCTCTGGGTTTCTGCTGATAGTGATGACACCGCATGGACCGGGCATCTTAAGTTTAAGATAAGCGTAATGTGGTACTGTGTTGAGACGAGCGAAGGCCGTTCTTCCAAGTAGTGCATGATAGCCGCTCCGAAATGGGGCGATGTCGAAGATTAGTTCTTCACTTCGAAAGTTGTCAGGAGAGCCGAATACAACCTCTAACGTCAAAGAGCCTGTACAGCAGGCCTACGCCTGGTATTACTCCTTTAAAGGTAGTACTGCTTTGGTTAATTCTCGACGGGTCTATCCCCATCTTGAGGACAGTGTGCTGATATATCAAATTAAGACTACTGCCGCCGTCCTTCTTGGTGAGAAATATGTTCCAAAGCTTACGGGTTGACTCTCCGGGTTGTTGGATTATGTGACTTAAATTGTCTGCATCCGGAGGTCGGACATAGGTCCCTTGAAAATTAGCCCTGAAAGCATCCTCAAGTTCCTCCCAACTTCCATTGGAATTTTCGGGGAGGCTTTTCAACCAGTGCCGAGCTGGTCCTTTCAACTTGAGGGGTAGGTATTTGATGGCGTGAAGATCGTCTCCATGAGCCATATGGATGTGAAGAATAAAGTCCTCAATCCAGACTGCAGGGTCTGTCGTTCCGTCGTATGCCTCGATGTTTACGGGTATAAACCCCTCTGGAAATTCATGATCCAGCACCTCATCAGTGAAGCACAGGGGGTGCGCGACACCCCTGTACTTGGATGTGTCGTGGCGTGGGTCCGATGTCTGTAGTGTTCGATGTTGATTCCGAGCTAGTAGTCGATCAGTATAGTCGGTTTGGTGGCCGTGATCCTATGCAGGAACACATTTCCTAGATCCATAAATGGACTTGGTCATACCGGCCTTTTTGTCTAGGTGCTCACATAGATCGTGTGCAACCTTGTGTGCGGCGTCATTAGCCGCTCTGTCTCGACCACGGGGTGGTCGGTCCGGTAGATCGGCCGTATTATTTTTCGGTGAACTGGGCGCAATAGCCTCGTCGTCGAATTTGGGCAGCAGCTTGCATTTTGGGTAGCTCTTTGTGTGGCGATCACCGCCATGTATTTCGTCAGTGTCGAGCATGTTGTTCCATCTGTGGTTGAGCGTATCCTGCACGGCCTTTGTCGTGGTTCTAAGTCTGACAATAGAATAGGGGGGTAGGAATGGAGAGGCAAGATCCTAGCTATGGAGTAGATGTATACGCAAGAGATTTACGAGTTCAGGCCCTTCTCGGAGGAAGTAACAGCCCTACGTCTCGGAGCCCGGAGGCGGTCGACTGGATTATAAGCGTATGAGTTATAGGGGTGCGAACCCTTGACACTGAGGAGGGGGGTGGCTTATATAGAGTTCGCCAGACCCCTCCGGCCCTCAGTTATGTAGGGTTTAAAGTACATTAAGATTGGGGGTTACTGGTAACGCCCCACATAAAGTGCTATGATGACCATAAAAGCTACTTAATGACCGACCATTTGTGTGCAGACTGACTTTAGATCTCCTGGCGGTCGAGTGGTTGGCTTCATGGTCGAGTGTCTTCAAGTCTGTCGAGTGGAATACTCCTAAGTCGACTGATAAGTGGTTTCTTCTAGAGATGTCCTTGGGGAGGGTATCTTGGACAGGTCCATGACCCTACCCTAGGTACATGGCTTCATCAGCCTTAAGCCGTTGCTTCTACTTCTTTAAGCTCCTCGCGGTGGCAATAAGCCTTTTGTGGAGGTGCTCTTGTTCTAAGTGTTTTTCCGGACTGTTCTCCTCTTTGGAGACAGGTTTATAAGTTTTGTCTTCGGCATCGCTGTGATCAGACAGTGGCCCTGGACTGTGTTCACCGTCCCCTAGCTCATCCTGCTCCATCGCTGGGCCTTCGGGGTTGTCGTTATTGTTAGCGTCGTCCGGGGTATTATTCATTCTTGTGCCGTTATCACTGTTTTTGCAATGGCCGGCTTTAGAGCGGCCCCGCTGTCGTCGGTGCTTTGATTGCTTTTCCAGGGGATTATCCTCCGATGCATCATCGCCATTGCTTTCTTTAGGTGTGTCCACCATATATATATCGTATGATGAAGTGGTTGTCCAGCGCCCTGAGGGCGGTGGTTCTTGTTTTTCTCCCGCAACATCGTCCATACCGTCGATGTCTTCGGAGTCGAAATGAAGCATGTCGGTTAAGTCGTCGACAGTGGCTATTAAGTGGGTGGTGGTTGGGTAACGAATTTCTTCGTTGTCCGCTTCCCACTCAAGCCGGACATAGTTCTGCCAAGAGTATACTGATAGGGAGAGAGATTTTAATGAGTTTAGCACATCGCCCAAGGGCGAGTGCTGAAAGATATCCGCGGAGCTAAACTCCATGATCGATGCCTAGTCAGGTTCGATGGGCATGGATGCGCGCGGTCCAGAGCCCATGGCCGGAGACGAGTCCGAGGGTCCGATGACATAGACCTCATTGGAGGCGAAGTCTGTGTTTGGCTCTAACGCCGCTGAGTGTGCGGCCTCCGTGGCGGGGTCCATCCACCCATCCTCGGATGGCACGATCTGCTCCGGGTTTAGATCCAGGGCAGCTGCAGGTGTGATCTCCAGAACACCGTCTGATGGTAGATCTAGGTCATGCTCATCACGACTGTGGGTTGCACCCGTAATGGGCTTGAATCCGTCGAAGAGCAAGTCTGCGCGGATGTCGGCAGTGTAATTAAGGCTTCCGAACCTGACCTGATGGCCAGGGGCATAGCTATCGATCTGCTCCAGATGGCCAAGCAAGTTGGCCCGCAGTGCGAGGCCGCCGAATATGAAGATCTATTCGGGGAGGAAAACCTCGCCCTGGATCGCATCGCTATAGACTATTGAAGGAGCCATTAAACCTTACCGTGATGACACAGTGGAACTCTCAATGAAAGCACCAATGTCGGTGTCAAAACCGGCGGATCTCGGGTAGGGGGTCCCGAACTGTGCGTCTAAGGCTAATGGTAATAGGAGGCGGGGGACACAATGTTTACCCAGGTTCGGGCCCTCTCTATGGAGGTAATACCCTACTTCCTGCTTGATTGATCTTTATGATATGAGTATTACAAGAGTAGATCTACCACGAGATCATAGAGGCTAAACCCTAGAAGCTAGCCTCTCTATGGAGGTAATTCTAGGGTTTAGCCTCTACGATCTCGTGGTAGATCTACTCTTGTACTATTGATATCATCAATATTAATCAAGCAGGAAGTAGGGTTTTACGTCCATCGAGAGGGCCCGAACCTGGGTAAACATTGTGTCCCTTGCTTCCTGTTACCATCGGCCTAAGACGCACAGATCGGGACCCCCTACCCGAGATCCGCCGGTTTTGACACCGACATTGGTGCTTTCATTGAGAGTTCCTCTTTGTCGTCGCTGCAAGGCTGGATGGCGCCTTCAATCGTCAACAACACGGTCCTGGGTGAGACTTTTCTCCCCGGACAGATCTTCGTGTTCGGCGGCTTCGCACTGCGGGCCAATTCGCTTGGCCATCTGGAGCAGATCGACAACTACGCCCCTGTCCACCAGGCCAGGTTCGGAAATGTCGGCGTTCTGGGAACGGGGGTACCCAGACTTGCTTGCCTGCGGCCTGCGGCGTGGCTCAAGGAGTGGCCCAGTATGGCCCATCTTCATCAACGCATGCTCAAGACCCTCGCAAGGGGCCAAGCCTCGCGGGGTGGATGATAGGAGGCTTCCTCAGGCACGGCCTCGTCAGGCTATTTCGCGAGCAGGCAGAGAGATCAAGGCAGGTACCTCACGAGGTGCCCGTGACGCAAGCCATGACGACCAAGGCACAGGCGGGCGCCAGGCGGGCGTCGGCCTGCGCAGAGTCCTTGTTTCCCCTTTGGTGCAAAGGGGGCAAGCGCAGGCAAGGGTATCAAGCAAAGGTAACCATTTTGGTGCAACAAGACCAAGACCAGCAGGACGGCAGAATGGAGGTTATCGTGGAGCCCAAGCCAGCGTCATCGTCAGGGTCTTTTGGCAGGTGAGGACCATCTTTAGTCAGGATAAGTGTACTAGATGTTCCCCTTCAAAATGGCCAATTGTTGGCGCCCTTCCCGCTCAATATTTGGGAAGAGGCCCGGGGCCTTCGCCTATAAATAGGACTAGCCACCCACAGGGTAGAGGGAGATCTAGATCTAATCGGATCGACACCCAAGAGAGAGAGAGAGAGAGAGAGAGAGAGGCAACTGAACTCCCCTAGCAGTTCATCGCACCAGCCAACAATAGACCCTCGCGAGGCCGTTCTTCCCTTGTACTGTTCCTCATCAGCCCCAGAGGCAATCCACACACCACAAACTGGAGTAGGGTATTACACCACAATGGTGGCCCGAACCAGTATAAATCTTGTGTCCCTTGTGTTGTTCTTCGTGTAGTTTAGATCCTAGCGAGGCGGTGAAACATGGGTAGGCTGAGGGTGTGATCTCCGCACGCACCCCAGTGTTCGAACCTCAAGGGTCTGCCAGAACCCGAAATCCGCCAAGAAACTTGAACTACACGGCGGATATTCGTGGAGACTTGATCTTCGATGGATTCGGGCCTGTGCGAGGAGCACCGGACAGTAGCGATGAGCACGGCCTAGACCTGCTGTCGGACAATGTTCGGGATATCACCCCTGCAGTAGCCCCGGACCTAAATCCGGAGCAGGCTGCATTGCCTAAGGACGGAGGGATGGGCCCCGCCCCGCAGGCTGCACACTCATCGGCGGTAGAGCCGAACACAGTCCCCACTTCTGAGGAAGCCTGTAACTCCGGACCCCCGGACTCGTATCTGGTTGTTGGTTCCAGTCCGCGCACTCTCGAGCCAGCCGGGCCAGGTTGGGCTCCAGTAATGGAGTTTACCACTGCGGACATCTTCCAGCACTCGCCCTTTGGCGACATGCTGAACTCATTAAAGTCTCTCTCTTTGTCAGGAGGCTCTTGGCCGAACTATGTCCGGCTTGAGTGGGAAGCAGGCGACGAAGGAATTCGTTGCCCACCCACCACCCACTTCATTACCACGGTTGATGACTTAACCGACGTGCTTGACTTCGACTCCGAAGACATCGACGGTATGAACGACGATGCAGGAGAAGAACAGGAACCACCGCTCACGGGGCGGTGGACAGCCACCTCCTCATATGATATATATATGGTGGACACTCCAAAGGAAACCAATGGCGATGAGGCATCGAAAGATAACCCCTCAGAGAGAAAAACAAAGCATGGGCGTCGTCGACGCCGCCCCAAGCCCCGCCACAGCAATACCGGCCCAGGAGACGAAAACAATCCGGACGGTGCCGAAGAGGAATACAACCCTAATCAGCCTGCCTTCAAGCAGGCCGAACTAGCCACGGTGGGATACTTGGAAAGGGACAACTATACGCCCCCCTCCGAGGACGAGGTAAGCCTCGGCAATGATGAATTCGACGTGCCTGAAGATCCAGTGGAACAAGTTCGCTTCAAGCGACGGCTCATGGCCACGGAAGGAGCCTGCAAAGGAAGCAACAACAGCTTAAAGCTGACCAAGATTTGCTCGTGGACAGGTGGACCAAGGTCCTGGCCACCGAAAAATACGGACTCGACCGCCGCGACAAAGGGCACACACGACACAACTGGCTACCTCAACCTAAGCAGGAGAGCCCAAGGCACATACCCCGACGTCAACACATCACTACGGTCCAAGACAATACGAAGGACACACGAAGAGGCTTCCTCAAGCCTCGGCACAACGGTCATAAACGTCAAGTCAGGGAAGCCGGTGCTAAGTCCAGCAACTCCTAGTCCGGTCAGCGGACAAAGAACAGCTCAAGCCTATCCGGCCCGAGCCACAAACTCGATCAACCATGTGAAATTCATGGTACTCCTAGAAGGACCGCAAAGCATACCAATAGAAAATGCCGGATCCTCAAAACAAAGCGGCTGGTCGTGTGCCAGAAACAATGAGGGGAGGCATCTAGTCAAGAGACCCCCAAGGCATAAAAGTACGACCAAATCGCCCCCGATCGCATCAACCACATCAATTCAATTGCAGTACCTCTAGACCTCCATAACACATAAAAGCCCCCGCGGGTATGAAACCACAAATAACATCTTTTAAAAGATGCCAGGTGCAAAGGCCAAGTTTTATCGGCCCGCCACTCTAACGGTGGTCTTCGGATCACCAAAAAATGTAACACCAAAGAATAATTCTTCGGCACCTTCCCCTCATACGGTAACTTACCATAGGCTAACGGGATGAACCATGCTGACTAGATTCCACGTGGTAAACCATTAGGCCAACACTGTGTGATATAATCGCACCTATGGGCAAGGTCGAACCACGCCCTTAGAGCGGAAATCATAAACTGCCGGAGTAGCGAGTCGTGCATGCCTGTCAAAATTTTGATATGACAGCCAACTATCCGGACACCAACCGAGGAGTCCGCGCTACTTCACGGTATATCGACTGGGTTAACCAAGGTCTGATCAGGAACCCTCGGACCAACCACAAAAGGACGTTCAGCTGCCTCCAGGTATTTGCCTTTATAAACTAACTTTGACGTAGAACAGGATTGACGACGTGGAATCAACCCGGACACACAAGGGCAGGAACATGCATGTGACCCCCCACAAAGAAGGCAGTCCGGATTCACTTCAGATCCACTCAAAGCCCCCTCCAGTCCGGCCATCACAGGTTCCGCCAAAAACACCTCTTTCCATAATCATAAATCGTACTCATATGCATAGACATATCATCCTACTACAATGCGTAGACTTAAATAACACTTACCGGCCGTCGTTTATCATTGACGCCTCTTTGCCAAAAAAATGGCAGCCACGCCTCGTATTACGCCCTATTATGTCGGGGGCTTCACAGTACGGCAATAAAGTCCGACCACCTTTTCGGTCGCTCGGCACCCCGAACCTATAGCACTATATGCATCAGCTCCGAATCATGTCTTGGGTCATTGGTTGGGTTTGCCCGGCTCCCATGTTTTGGTACCTTACGTTCCGCTCCATCGGCTAAGGTAGCGCTGGGAGAACTACTGCGATTGTGTCCCGGTTCTGCCGGACGAGCACCTCAGTAGAGAAAGCCGAAAACTGACTGTCATGATACAGCGAGAGCTGGTCAGCTATTCGAGAGGTTGTAAAATCCTTAAAGATTTATTCCGCATAATGCCATTATAAATGTAGAGTGCGACGGATCGGTCTTCCGATCAGGCGCCAATTGTTGAAGCACGAACGGCGAGACGCTAATTCATGCGAGTAGATGGCCCGATCTTTCACGGCGATGCTTGATCAACCCCAACACGCTTGCACCATGGGTCCCCAAGTAGCAAATGGCACGACACCATGGACACAGGACAAATATGAAAAAATTCCGCACAACAATATTTTCCCAGATCAAAAATTAGCAAAATCTGATGCGTAATTTTGATTTCACATTTGAACCACTTCAACATGTACGGTCTTTCAAGAGGCGCCATCTTCAGCCCCAATTTTTTCACCACCTCGATGCTCACCATATTGACTGCAGTACTCTCATCGATCGTAAGATTGACACGTCCTTCGTTCACGACGCAACGAGTGTGAAAAAGAGTAACCTCGCCAATGCCTTCCTCCTCCATCAATATGTTCCTGCTCAACATGTTGATCCTTGACTAAGCAGACGATATTACAAACTGAGTCGCCGTGACTAACCTTTGCTCTGAATACCACTTGATGAAGCACGAATGGCGAGACGCTAATTCGTGCGAGTAGACGGCCCGATGTTTCACGGCGATGCTTGATCAACAGTTTTCCCCCTGTTCCTCCTCGCAACCTCCAAGAATAATTTTCACTCGCGTACAAAAATACACGAACAAAAATAACGATCCCCTTGGATCAGCACGCAGGCGTCGATATGATGATCAACCCTCCGTCGCTAGTAGATTTTCTCGATGGAAAAATCACAGAAAATACTCACAATTGGGTCGTCCGAAACATGGACGTTTTCTGACTTTTTTCATAACTCATGGATAAACAAAAACTAATCCCCCTGTTACAATGGTCGTGGCCCATGTTAAATAGCCATCTCCACGTGACTGCTCCACCAAAGGGAAAAAAAGAATCAACGCCTAAACAAGTCGTGCAAGACTTGGACTAGAAAAAAGAAACAAAAATCCTAACCAATCTCAACCGTAACTACTATTTAGGAAACTTCCTAATATAATATATTAATATTCTTGCTAATTAGCATGCATGTATTTATCTAGCACGTAACGTGCGTTCCTTATTCCATGGGATTGAAACGAACATGCATTTATCCATTGAGGGGGTGTTCTGAACGTGGGAATGATCTTCTGTAGTTTCGGCTCCTGCCCTTGGTTTTCTTGTTCGAGGGCCAATCCATGCATGGGTCTGCGACTTCTTCTTCTCTGTTCTTTGCATGATATATCAAAAACATCAAGGCTGCTCCACACTTCCCTCCGTCGCCATACATGTTGTATTTGTGACTTTTGTTTCGGTCGTTTGGCTGGAACAATATAGGTTGACCTTGAACTCGACAAAATACTAATTCCAGGGCCACATAAAAAACGCATTCGCCCATCAATGCCTCGATGGTTTTCAGTAGCATGCAACAAATTTGTTCGCACAAGTTCCGCTTTGCTTGTCATCTCTTTAGTTGGTTTGACTTGAGTGGCGACGACATTTGAAGTTACACCGGGTATTACATTGGCCGTATCATCCTCCCTTCCTTGAAGCGAAACCGTCCTCGGTTTCAAGTCTATTTCAAGCTCAATTTTAGACTTGGGAACTTGCAACTCTGTGTTTATTGCACTGTCCGTCATTGGTTTCAGCACGTGTCGTCTTCCATCGTGCATGAATGTATATGTATTAGATTTACCCGCATGCACAGCATCATGGTCATACTGCCGTGGTCTTCCCAACAAGAGCTGGCACGCATCCATTGGCACAACATCACAGTCGACTTTGTCAATATATTCACCAATAGCAAATGTCACATGTCACATCCCTAGCTTCTGGTTTGCTCTGAGCTAGCTAGTCATGTGTTGCATCATGTTTAAATTTTGCCTAAAATTGAAATGGGGATTGACTAAGCCCTAACACCAAATGAATTCAACTAGGGTCAAAATAAAACCTTTTTCATTGAACTCAAAATGTCCTCTAAAAATGTTCAACATTTCTGGTTTGAGGTGGAAGCATCTACCAAAAATGGTTTATATTTTTGCAGGGCATTTTTGGTCACTGAATTAAACCATATTGTATTTGACTTTGGGCATTTAAATACTATAAATAATTTAAATGTTCAAATAAATGTTGGAAAATTGTTAGGGGTCACCGAAATAATTCAGAAAACACCCATAACTGTTTCCAGGATTTTATAAAATGATTTGATATTTTAAATCAAATCAAAAACAAATTGCAGAAAATAGAAAAGATAAAACAGAACAGAATTATAAAAGGGAGAGAGTTTTACCTGGCCTCACCCGTGCAGCCCACCTGGCCGGCCCAGCTGGCCAGCTCCTCCCGCTGGCCCAGCCCACCGCCGCCTCCCTCCCCTGTCGCCTTCCTCCTCTGCCAGGAGGACGGGCACGCGCCCGGCGCGCGCGGCCACGCGCCCCGGCCACCTCCTCCCTGCTTCGGCCACCTCCTGCCTCCCTGCTTGCCTCCACTACTCCCTGGAGACGCCACGCGGCCCCACGAACTCTCTCACTCTCCCGTATCTCTCCCTCCGTCCCTATCCCCTCTGCTCTCTCTCTCTCACGATCGACCACGAGCACCCGAGAGCACCGACGAGCTCCACCGCGGCCAGTGTCCACCCCTCGCCTCGGCGATGCTTCCAGAGGAACCGCCGCGCCTTCCTCTTCGTCCCCACCAACTCACGTGACGCCGGGAGCCCTGCATCGCCGCCCACGACGCCGTTCCCCTCCTCGGCCACCGGAACTCGCCGCCGTTCGATTCGCCGGCTCCGGACCATCCCCGGCCTCGTCTCCGCCTCGAATGGATCCGCTGTGAGCCTCCGCTGCCTCTCCTGTGCTCGCCCCCTCCGTTCTCGCCCCCTAGCCCCAACTCCCACTGCGGCCGAGAGCTTCTCGCCGCCGGCCATGGCGTGGCCGTGGCCACAGCCACCGCAGCTCGTTCCCGAGCCCACCATCGTGATCAGCACGATCGCATGAAACCGTAGACACCCACAACGCCTCCTCCCGTGCTCTGTAACGCCACCCCGAGATTGCCCGAGCTCCGGCAGCCGCAAAAGAGCTCGCCGCCGGCAGCTCCGGCCACCCCAGCTCCTCCCACTTGCACTACCAGACGCGCGCGAGTCTGGGCTTCGCGTGGGTGGTCTCCGCCGCCCGAATGGTCGCCGGAGCGGCGATCCCGAGCCCCTCCGCCGCGTTTGCTGTCGCCGGCGGCTAAACGCCGGCGCATTAGCCCCGGTTGACCAGGGGGTTTGACCTCCCCTGGGTCAATGACATGTGGGCCCGGCCCTGACTAATTCTAGTTTAGGATTAGTTTAAATTTAATCAACTCTGTTAATTAATCCTGACACTGACCAGTGGGCCCGACCCCCCCTAACCTTTTAATTAAATTAAATTAACCCCGGTTAACCCCCCCTATCACTGACGTGTGGACCCCACACGTCAGGTTTGACCTGGACCGCCCGTTGACCTGCTGAGGTCAGCATGAGGTCATGCTGACGCCATAATTCATTTTCTGGAATTATTTTAATTCTAAATAATCAGAAAATTCCAGAAAATTGTATAAACTTCAATAAATCATAGAAAATTAACCGTAACTCCAAATTAAATAATTTATATATGAAAAATTATCAGAAAAATTCAAGGAATCCATCTGTACCATTTTCATGCATGTTAGAACAACTTATCACTACTGTTTAGGGCAAATGAAGTGAATGGCATTTGAATAATCACATATGGAGTTTGAATTTGAATCTTGTATTCAAACCAACTTCATTTAATCCGTTGCTAGTTGCATTAGCCCAAAACACATTCATTTTGCCATGTCATGATCATGCATCATATTGTGCATTGCATTGATTGTTTTTCTTCTTGTTGCCGGTATCTGTTCCCTCCCGGTAGACGATGTCCGACGTTGTGATCGTTGACACTGATGAAGACTCAATGTTATCTTCAGAAGTGCCAGGCAAGCAAAACCCCCTTGTTCATTCCGATACAATCCTACTCTCTCGCTCCTGCTCTCTTTTAATGCATTAGGACAACAACGATTCAACTGTTACCTGCTGCGGTAGCTGAACCCCTTTATCCTTTGCATGACCTGTCATTGCCACAGTAAATAGATGAAACCCACTAGCATGAGTAGGAGTTGTTTGAGCCCTGATGTGCCTACTCATTTATGTTTGTTGTCATGCCTGCTACTGCTTAGAGTTGAGTCGGGTCTGATTCATCGGGGATGAATCAGAGGCGTGTGAACATGTCCTACTGTGTGTGAGCTAAGTGTGTGAACACGATTTGGTAAAGGTAGCGGTGAGAGGCAATGTAGGAGTACATGGTGGGTTGTCTCATTGCAGCCGTCCTCAGGAACTGAGTTCTGTGTTTGTGATCCATGATTCAGCTACTACCATACATTGGGCCCTGAAATATGACCCCGCTCGACTTCTTATTCACCCTAGTTCTCTGTCCAGGAGTTGCAAGTAGTTTCTGGTGTTTGTAGCTTACTGGAGGCCGTGGACAGCGCTGACCGTAGGGGTGGGCTGTGATGCGGTAGATACGTGGCACGGTGTACCGGATGCCCGTTTGGTATCTCGGGAACCCTGTTCACATCGTTTGGGGCTGTGAGCGAAACTCCGGCCGGATCTCCTCATGGATGGAACCCGAATAGGTGATAAACCTGGACTAGAGACTTGAGTGTTTAGGTAGGTCGTGGTCTACACCCACGTCGGCTTTCGCTTGAAGTCTGCCGAGCACATGTCGTGTGCAGACGCTAAGTGGTGGAAACATGTATGAATAAGTACACCCCTGCAGGGTTAATATGATCTATTCGAATAGCCCTGTCCGCGGAAAAGGACTTCTGGGTTGCTTATATCAGTTCATAGACAAGTGAAAGTGGATACTCTAAAATACGTAAGATAAGCGTGAGTGCTATGGATGGCGTTCTCGTAGGGAGACGAGAGCGGATCCATAGTGGTGTATTGATATGGTGAATATGTGGACTCGTGTGCGCCACCTCAAAAAAGTTACTCGCAGTCGTAGTTCAGGATAGCCACCGAGTCAAAGCTGGCTTGCTGCAGTTAAACCCCACCACCCCCTTGTTGAAAATGATGCATATGTAGTTAGTTCTGATGTAAGTCTTGCTGGGTACATTTGTACTCACGTTTGCCTATTTTATGTTTTTGCAGAGAGACTTCGGTCTCGCTAGTAGTTTCACGTGGACTTCGACGTTTAGCTTGATACCTCAGCTACGATCTTGTGCCCTCGGCAGGATCTGATAGATAGTCAGGCTTCTCAGCCTTTTTCATTTATAGTTGTCTGTACTCAGACATGATAGCTTCCGCTTGTGCTTTGACTTGTATGCTCTGAGTGTTGGGTCATGAGACCCATGTTTGTAATATCTCGCTCCTCGGAGCCTATTGAATAAACTACTTGAGTCATAGAGTCATGTTGTGATGCCATGTTGTATTTGCACATATCGAGCATATTGTGTGTATGTTATCGAAATGCTTGGTATGTGTGGGATCTGACCATCTAGTTGTTTATCTTTAGTAGCCTCTCTTACGGGGAAATGTCTCCTAGTGTTTCCACCGAGCCATGGTAGCTTGCTACTGCTCCGGAACACTTAGGCTGGCCGGCATGTGTCCTTCTTCGTTCCTGTGTCTGTCCCTTCGGGGAAATGTCACGCGATGAATACCGGAGTCCTGTTAGCCCGCTACAGCCCGGTTCACCGGAGTCCTGCTAGCCCAGTGCTACAGCCTGGATTCACTCGCTGATGACCGACACGTTCGATGCTGGGTCATGGATGCCTGTCCCTGTAAGTCTGTGCCGCTTTGGGTTTACGACTAGCCATGTCAGCCCGGGCTCCTTATCATATGGATGCTAGCGACACTGTCATATACGTGTGCCAAAAGGCGCAAACGGTCCCGGGCAAAGGTAAGGCGACACCCGTGGGAATACCGTGCGTGAGGCCACAAAGTGATATGATGTGTTACATGCTAGATCGATGTGGCATTGAGTCGGGGTCCTGACAGCGTTGGTATCAGAGCTTGACTGCCTGTAGGTTTACCAAGCCAAACTGGTCGAAGTTGAGTCTAGAAATTCTTAGTTATATAAGGGAATTGATTGTGGGATGGAACGTAAGGCTCTTTTTACTCCTTATACCTCATGGCCTTCTGATCTGAGTCATCATCTTCTCTTCTACGGGGATTAAGAACTAGGCTTTCCCTTCTTTCTATCAGGATCACGTGTTACTAATCCGTAGACTTATAAGATTGTTGATTCAAGCCTCAGTTCAGCTCCTACTACTTCCGTATGTTAACTGTTGATCTCGAAACCTTGATATTGTGCTTCTGAGTGGTTATGCCACCATTTTTGTGAATGTCTCAAATCTTTTCTGAGCATTTACAGCCGTTATGCTGTCCGAGTCACCCCAGGTTTCTGAATAGTCTGAAGCATTTGCAAAATTCCTCCCTCCCGTTCCGATGTTCCTTTGGGCCAGATTAACCACACTAATCGGTGAGTTGAGGTAAATTATTGCCTTGACATATATGTTGGAGCTATTATTATGACCCTAAGTGCTTAGGGGATCATCTAGTGGTCTAGCCATGATTTGTGTCCTAGTGTGAAGATTCTGGCCTTTATTCTCGGAAGCATCCCGTGATGCTACTTAGTAGTAGGTATTCTACTCCTGGGTTCTGAACCCGAGATTCACTCTACCTACTTCATGTTGATAGTAATTGCTAGTTCCTTTAGGTTATTAGTAACCTTTGCATTAGTCCTCGATGTTCGTGGTATTCCTTTCTTCCAAATACTATGAACCGCTTATGGCAGATGTTCCTCGCTGATCGAAAGATCACAATCAGAGTGCTCTCGATGGGTTCTCGATTCTATATTGTGACTCTGCCAGCTCAACCCTTCTGCATGGGTTATCCGGAAGAATTATGTTGAACTTGGTTCGACATACTAGTCTATGCATCCACAACTCAGAAAGTTATATGTTCCTTTGAGTTGTCCCTCTTTAGTTGTCTACTGACCTTCATCTATCAATTGATAGTCAGGAGTAATTGTGCATTCGTGTTGTCAATGCTTATTACTCTTGTGGTCCGTTAAGCCATTCTGTCCTGAATGACTTGGAGAAACAAACTCCAGTACCTCATCCATATCCAGGATTGGGTCAAAGAAGTTGTGCTCCGCAGATCAAATTGCTAATCCAGCTTTTGTTCTGCTCTACCTTGGAGTATTACATATTTTATATCAAGATTGTTATAGGAATTGCACACCATCCCATGAACTCTTGGTACAGTGATACTTCTTGCCATCACTGTTCATTCCTCGGCCCTCGTGTTGATGCAACCGGAATACCGACAAATGAATTGTGATGTGTGAAATCAATACTGCTAGCAACTCTGTTGCTTGGTAGTTAAAGGATAATAATTTCATTCTTAGTATGTTGGTTTTCGAATCATCCTTCTAAGACTGATCGTGCTACCTAGTCCTTATTTCGGTGCACCCTTCGATTGATGAGTTAGGATCTTGTCAAGTCCTCACTCATTTGATCATATCGTCTTGCCCTCAAAAGCGAGATTGTTCTCGAGCCTAGTAACATACCGGTGGCTCGTGATTTTCGAATATCTTCTCGAAAGTATCACCAGGCTGTCACCTGACTGTTATGTTGAGCTCGTGATCTAGTAGGTTTCTTGTGAACCACCTTCTCTCCAAGAATCGGTGTTAGATATCCCTGAGCTAGTTGGTTAAGCTAAACAATAACTTGGAGGGTTGGAAGATAAAAGCTTGCCTGACTTAGTTCGTTCCAAAGGGATATTCTTGTGTAGTGTGTGTTGAAGAAAGATGATATCTTCATCGATTGGTCCCTGTGATCAGTTGCTGGACCTATTGTCTTATCAATCCTTTGATTTGAGTGTGGGCTATCGTCAAATCAAGTCAGAACCAACGATGTTCGTAATGTTGTCTTCCTCGTGGTTGATCCCTCGAGCATACACCATTATATCTTTTGGGGCTGACCAATGCTATCACCGCGTTCACACGATGGTGGAAGTCCAGTGATATGGAAATTCCGATGAGTTGTTGTTGAGCCCATTGACAACATTCTTATCTCCTCCATGATGTTGTTGAACATTAAGTTAGTGTTGGAAACTTTTGAAAGCATTTTCTTCATGCCCCGTTCATGATGTATATGTTTGGATAAAAGAAGTGACTTCTTTTGATTCATGTGCATTTGATGTAAGTTGCCGACGTGAATTCAAGAAAGCATGTTTTTGCCTCCTCTGGAACCCGCCCAAGTCAGTTATGCACGTGCGAAGTATTCTGTGGTTTGATAGACTGATCATCTTCATTCCATATGTGTATCCTAGCACACCAAGCCACTGATTGACTTGTTCAAGGAAAAGAAGTTTGTGCTTGGGATCTAATCCATGGACTTGCGTAAAGACTTCGATATCCTCGATGATGGCTCCCAACCAGAACTCGATAGTGTTTTATTGTAAGACTACCATGTGGGCATGCTTGTCTGGAACAACGTGTTCCCATGTTTGTAGCAGAACCAGCTCATGTTTTGGAGCTTGCTATCGTAGTTCATTTCCCGAGAATCTCGCAACGTTATCTCGTCGATTTGTGTTGCAAACTTTCATTTTTCTTCCTAGACTCGATGAGTCTGGAATATCCTGACACCAACCAGATCTGAGTCTCAGGCAGATATGATGGTTGGAACATTTCCCAAGAACTATAATATTGGTCCCTCGATAACCGGTAAAGTGGATGTCGTGGCCAACACACCCAGCCGGAAGACCTATTATTGTAGTATCCTGGTTGAGGAAGTTAGCCACCTCCCCATAAAGATTTCGTAGGACTTACCTCCGTAACTGTTCCTTATGGATTCTATTGCTCCCGAAGTCCGACCTTTACTTGATGTTCTAGATATCAAACCATATCTATGAATGGGTTACCCTAGCACATCAAGGAGAACATTAGAAGCGGAGTGCTAAATGTCTCTCGGTCGATCATCCAGATTTTGTTCCTTGGCTTCGCTAAGGTGAAATCTGAGAAGGTGTTGTCTTCCTTTGCACCTGCATCGTCCATCGCTATTCATCATGGTAGTATGTTGTGTTGACAGCACCCTTGACACGGATGTTGATAAAATCTTGATGATTGTGGAAATGCTCAAGTTCTTGAGAGCACGTACAAGCGCTACGTGTTACCATCGGCTCTAACCAGGATTCCTCCCAGTTTCCTCGGTTATGCTATGATCTATTCAACCAGTGAATTCACTCTCTATTGTTGGGTTCTTCCCCAGTTACCAGAATCATTCCCAGCATTTGCATGTTGTTCCCAGCTTGCACCGCCAATGTGTCATTCTACCATGGGTCTCTTCCATTTCCGGTGATAAGAAAATTCATCCATTACGTTGTCTTCAACAAGGTAATCCACATCATCCAAGTTTGAGTATGTCATTCTACCGACCCCCTCCAAATGATCGATTATGATTTGCCTTAAGCTGGTATAAAGAGTTTCAATGATCCTTGAATCAAAGGTAATTCTTTTTGCCACTTAAGATAATAATCTACAAATCACCCCCCTCCAGGATGTTTCGTCGTGATATCATGGCAACTTAACTCCTCGCTATGTGGACAATCGTTTACCACCCTCTTAAGTGTGGAATTGTTGTCTACCTAGTGAACCTCGTCACCTGCTCCACTCCATTCCTCTAGAGGTGTGCTTCGTCTCTCAGCTCGAGAGATGTTGCAATGTCATTCCGGGAGTTAATCCTGAGTGTTTCGATCTTCAAAAGATCAGTCCTTCTAGAGTCTCCTTCTTCCCTCCATGTCATGTTGACAGGATTTCTCAGAGCAAGACTTCAAGACAATGATGGTGACTGAATCAACGTTCAACTGAAGTGCACCCTGGATCGAGAAGATTATACTAGTTGCGTTTCCCCTTCACCTTACCCTACGCTCGAATCTCGAGACGAGATTCTTGTTTAGTGGGGGGTGAGTTGTCACATCCCTAGCTTCTGGTTTGCTCTGAGCTAGCTAGTCATGTGTTGCATCATGTTTAAATTTTGCCTAAAATTGAAATGGGGATTGACTAAGCCCTAACACCAAATGAATTCAACTAGGGTCAAAATAAAACCTTTTTCATTGAACTCAAAATGTCCTCTAAAAATGTTCAACATTTCTGGTTTGAGGTGGAAGCATCTACCAAAAATGGTTTATATTTTTGCAGGGCATTTTTGGTCACTGAATTAAACCATATTGTATTTGACTTTGGGCATTTAAATACTATAAATAATTTAAATGTTCAAATAAATGTTGGAAAATTGTTAGGGGTCACCGAAATAATTCAGAAAACACCCATAACTGTTTCCAGGATTTTATAAAATGATTTGATATTTTAAATCAAATCAAAAACAAATTGCAGAAAATAGAAAAGATAAAACAGAACAGAATTATAAAAGGGAGAGAGTTTTACCTGGCCTCACCCGTGCAGCCCACCTGGCCGGCCCAGCTGGCCAGCTCCTCCCGCTGGCCCAGCCCACCGCTGCCTCCCTCCCCTGTCGCCTTCCTCCTCTGCCAGGAGGACGGGCACGCGCCCGGCGCGCGCGGCCACGCGCCCCGGCCACCTCCTCCCTGCTTCGGCCACCTCCTGCCTCCCTGCTTGCCTCCACTACTCCCTGGAGACGCCACACGGCCCCACGAACTCTCTCACTCTCCCGTATCTCTCCCTCCGTCCCTATCCCCTCTGCTCTCTCTCTCTCACGATCGACCACGAGCACCCGAGAGCACCGACGAGCTCCACCGCGGCCAGTGTCCACCCCTCGCCTCGGCGATGCTTCCAGAGGAACCGCCGCGCCTTCCTCTTCGTCCCCACCAACTCACGTGATGCCGGGAGCCCTGCATCGCCGCCCACGACGCCGTTCCCCTCCTCGGCCACCGGAACTCGCCGCCGTTCGATTCGCCGGCTCCGGACCATCCCCGGCCTCGTCTCCGCCTCGAATGGATCCGCTGTGAGCCTCCGCTGCCTCTCCTGTGCTCGCCCCCTCCGTTCTCGCCCCCTAGCCCCAACTCCCACCGCGGCCGAGAGCTTCTCGCCGCCGGCCATGGCGTGGCCGTGGCCACAGCCACCGCAGCTCGTTCCCGAGCCCACCATCGTGATCAGCACGATCGCATGAAACCGTAGACACCCACAACGCCTCCTCCCGTGCTCTGTAACGCCACCCCGAGATTGCCCGAGCTCCGGCAGCCGCAAAAGAGCTCGCCGCCGGCAGCTCCGGCCACCCCAGCTCCTCCCACTTGCACTACCAGACGCGCGCGAGTCTGGGCTTCGCGTGGGTGGTCTCCGCCGCCCGAATGGTCGCCGGAGCGGCGATCCCGAGCCCCTCCACCGCGTTTGCTGTCGCCGGCGGCTAAACGCCGGCGCATTAGCCCCGGTTGACCAGGGGGTTTGACCTCCCCTGGGTCAATGACATGTGGGCCCGGCCCTGACTAATTCTAGTTTAGGATTAGTTTAAATTTAATCAACTCTGTTAATTAATCCTGACACTGACCAGTGGGCCCGACCCCCCCTAACCTTTTAATTAAATTAAATTAACCCCGGTTAACCCCCCCTATCACTGACGTGTGGACCCCACACGTCAGGTTTGACATGGACCGCCCGTTGACCTGCTGAGGTCAGCATGAGGTCATGCTGACGCCATAATTCATTTTCTGGAATTATTTTAATTCTAAATAATCAGAAAATTCCAGAAAATTGTATAAACTTCAATAAATCATAGAAAATTAACCGTAACTCCAAATTAAATAATTTATATATGAAAAATTATCAGAAAAATTCAAGGAATCCATCTGTACCATTTTCATGCATGTTAGAACAACTTATCACTACTGTTTAGGGCAAATGAAGTGAATGGCATTTGAATAATCACATATGGAGTTTGAATTTGAATCTTGTATTCAAACCAACTTCATTTAATCCGTTGCTAGTTGCATTAGCCCAAAACACATTCATTTTGCCATGTCATGATCATGCATCATATTGTGCATTGCATTGATTGTTTTTCTTCTTGTTGCCGGTATCTGTTCCCTCCCGGTAGACGATGTCCGACGTTGTGATCGTTGACACTGATGAAGACTCAATGTTATCTTCAGAAGTGCCAGGCAAGCAAAACCCCCTTGTTCATTCCGATACAATCCTACTCTCTCGCTCCTGCTCTCTTTTAATGCATTAG
The DNA here is from genome assembly GCF_002162155.2 of Triticum dicoccoides. NCBI lineage: Eukaryota > Viridiplantae > Streptophyta > Magnoliopsida > Poales > Poaceae > Triticum > Triticum dicoccoides. The sequence goes on from NC_041391.1 coordinate 252,689,316, forward strand.
GACAACAACGATTCAACTGTTACCTGCTGCGGTAGCTGAACCCCTTTATCCTTTGCATGACCTGTCATTGCCACAGTAAATAGATGAAACCCACTAGCATGAGTAGGAGTTGTTTGAGCCCTGATGTGCCTACTCATTTATGTTTGTTGTCATGCCTGCTACTGCTTAGAGTTGAGTCGGGTCTGATTCATCGGGGATGAATCAGAGGCGTGTGAACATGTCCTACTGTGTGTGAACACGATTTGGTAAAGGTAGCGGTGAGAGGCCATGTAGGAGTACATGGTGGGTTGTCTCATTGCAGCCGTCCTCAGGAACTGAGTTCTGTGTTTGTGATCCATGATTCAGCTACTACCATACATTGGGCCCTGAAATATGACCCCGCTCGACTTCTTATTCACCCTAGTTCTCTGTCCAGGAGTTGCAAGTAGTTTCTGGTGTTTGTAGCTTACTGGAGGCCGTGGACAGCGCTGACCGTAGGGGTGGGCTGTGATGCGGTAGGTACGTGGCACGGTGTACCGGATGCCCGTTTGGTATCTCGGGAACCCTGTTCACATCGTTTGGGGCTGTGAGCGAAACTCCGGCCGGATCTCCTCATGGATGGAACCCGAATAGGCGATAAACCTGGACTAGAGACTTGAGTGTTTAGGTAGGTCGTGGTCTACACCCACGTCGGCTTTCGCTTGAAGTCTGCCGAGCACATGCCGTGTGCAGACGCTAAGTGGTGGAAACATGTATGAAGAAGTACACCCCTGCAGGGTTAACATCATCTATTCGAATAGCCGTGTCCGCGGAAAAGGACTTCTGGGTTGCTTATATCAGTTCATAGACAAGTGAAAGTGGATACCCTAAAATACGCAAGATAAGCGTGAGTGCTATGGATGGCGTTCTCGTAGGGAGACGGGAGCGGATCCATAGTGGTGTATTGATATGGTGAATATGTGGACTCGTGTGCGCCACCTCAAAAGAGTCGCTTGCAGTCGTAGTTTAGGATAGCCACCGAGTCAAGCTGGCTTGCTGCAGTTAAACCCCACCATCCCCTTGTTGATAATGATGCATATGTAGTTAGTTCTGATGTAAGTCTTGCTGGGTACATTTGTACTCACGTTTGCCTATTTTATGTTTTTGCAGAGAGACTTCGGTCTCACTAGTAGTTTCGCGTGGACTTCGACGTTTAGCTTGATACCTCAGCTACGATCTTGTGCCCTCGGCAGGATCTGATAGATAGTCAGGCTTCTCAGCCTTTTTCATTTATAGATGTCTGTACTCAGACATGATAGCTTCCGCTTGTGTTTTGACTTGTATGCTCTGATTGTTGGGTCATGAGACCCATGATTGTAATATCGCGCTCCTCGGAGCCTATTGAATAAATTACTTGAGTCGTAGAGTCATGTTGTGATGCCATGTTGTATTTGCACATATCGAGCATATTGTGTGTATGTTATTGAAATGCTTGGTATGTGTGGGATCTGACCATCTAGTTGTTTATCTTTAGTAGCCTCTCTTACGGGGAAATGTCTCCTAGTGTTTCCACCGAGCCATGGTAGCTTGCTACTGCTCCGGAACACTTAGGCTGGCCGGCATGTGTCCTTCTTCGTTCCTGTGTCTGTCCCTTCGGGGAAATGTCACGCGATGAATACCGGAGTCCTGTTAGCCCGCTACAGCCCGGTTCACCGGAGTCCTGCTAGCCCAGTGCTACAGCCTGGATTCACTCGCTGATGACCGACACGTTCGATGCTGGGTCATGGATGCCTGTCCCTGTAAGTCTGTGCCGCTTTGGGTTTACGACTAGCCATGTCAGCCCGGGCTCCTTATCATATGGATGCTAGCGACACTGTCATATACGTGTGCCAAAAGGCGCAAACGGTCCCGGGCAAAGGTAAGGCGACACCCGTGGGAATACCGTGCGTGAGGCCACAAAGTGATATGATGTGTTACATGCTAGATCGATGTGGCATTGAGTCGGGGTCCTGACATCACACGTACTTTATGTGTAATTTTTAATTTTCCAGAATTGTAAAGCCACTCAACATGGTGCGGTTGTGGGTGCCGCCACATGGACAAACCCAAATCCTGCACGAGATCTCTGCTTATGGCATTGGTAAAACTGCCACCATCAATTATCATCTTGCATGCACGATTCTTGATATTGCATTGTGTTTTAAAAACACTCCAACGTTGCCCTTTAGGATCACCATCCTCCTACACCTTCTTCACTAAGAGATTTAGACCCTTCATCGGTGCATCAACTTCTTCTTTTATTTCTTCTACATCTTCTCTTCTTTTTCGCAAACGATCTTTCCAATCAGCAGCGAACACATCCGCTGGCATGGGAATAAAACAAATTTGTTTGCCCTTCCGTGATAAAGAATAACTATTTTTCTTGACATCCCGAACAGCCCCAACACGCTTGCACCATGGGTCCCCAAGTAGCAAATAGCACGACACCATGGACACATGACAAACATGAAAAAATTCCGCACAACAATATTTTCCCAGATCAAAAATTAGCAAAATCTGATGCGTAATTTTGATTTCTCCTTTGAACCACTTCAACATGTACGGTCTTTCAAGAGGCGCCATCTTCAGCCCCAATTTTTCCACCACCTCGATGCTCACCATATTGACTGCAGTACTCTCATCGATCGTAAGACTGACACGTCGTTCGTTCACGACGCAACGAGTGTGAAAAAGAGTAACCTCGCCAATGCCTTCCTCCTCCATCAATATGTTCCTGCTCAACATGTTGATCCTTGACTAAGCATACGATATTACAAACTGAGTCGCCGTGACTAACCTTTGCTCTGAATACCACTTGATGAAGCACGAACGGCGAGACACTAATTCGTGCGAGTAGACGGCCCGATCTTTCACGGCGATGCTTGATCAACAGTTTTCCCCCTGTTCCTCCTCGCAACCTCCAAGAATAATTTTCACTCGCGTACGAAAATACACGAACAAAAATAACGATCCCCTTGGATCAGCACGTAGGCGTCGATATGATGATCAACCCTCCGTCGCTAGTAGATTTTCTCGATGGAAAAATCACAGAAAATACTCACAATTGGGTCGTCCAAAACATGGACGTTTTTTGACTTTTTTCATAACTCATGGATAAACAAAAACTAATCCCCCTGTTACAATGGTCGTGGCCCGTGTTAAATAGCCATCTCCACGTGACTGCTCCACCAAAGGGAAAAAAAGAATCAACGCCTAAACAAGTCGTGCAAGACTTGGACTAGAAAAAAGAAACAAAAATCCTAACCAATCTCAACCGTAACTACTATTTAGGAAACTTCCTAATATAATCTATTAATATTCTTGCTAATTAGCATGCATGTATTTATCTAGCACGTAACGTGCGTTCCTTATTCCATGGAATTGAAACGAACATGCATTTATCCATTGAGGGGGTGTTCTGAATGTGGGAATGATCTTCTGTAGTTCGGCTCCTGCCCTTGGTTTTCTTGTTCGAGGGCCAATCCATGCATGGGTCTGCGACTTCTTCTTCTCTGTTCTTTGCATGATATATCAGAAACATCAAGGCTGCTCCACACTTCCCTCCGTCGCCATACATGTTGTATTTGTGACTTTTGTTTCGGTCGTTTGGCTGGAACAATATAGGTTGACCTTGAACTCGACAAAATACTAATTCCAGGGCCACATAAAAAACGCATTCGCCCATCAATGCCTCGATGGTTTTCAGTAGCATGCAACAAATTTGTTCGCACAAGTTCCGCTTTGCTTGTCATCTCTTTAGTTGGTTTGACTTGAGTGGCGACGACATTTGAAGTTACACCGGGTATTACATTGGCCGTATCACTAATAGAGCCCCTAGTCCGGCCTTCTGATTACTAAGGGTTGCGCCGACCATACTCGAATTCCTATGGCTAAGTGAGAGTGGTAAATCCCTATTGTCCGATTGCCTGGTTCGTGGTGAGGAACACCTCCTTAAAAGGACCCAGCTATGGGATAAAGAGTGTTCAGATATGTCCCGAACACCCCTGTATTTCTTTCATGGGGGCAGAAGCCGACGACTGGCCAACTCTCAGGATTTACATACACTAAACATCCGTAAAGGAAGAACATATGTTCAAACAAAACAGGCAATAAATAATAAAAGTGCCATTATCCCATATTACAAAGAACGGCACGAACACCCTCGGGGAAATATAATGTCTTTGGTACACTTATCCGCCACAAGGCGGGCCCCCTTCAGTACACCTTCATAGTACGTCTCGGGCTTGCGGTGCTCCTTACCCTCCGGCGGCCCCTCAGTCATCAGCTTCTCCGTGTCAAGCTTCCCCAATGCACTTTTGCATGGGCGAAAGCCATGCGCGCACCTTCTCTACAGACTGATCGCTTGATAGCATCAAGCCGAGGACAGGCACCCACAATCCGCTTCACGAGTCCGAAGTAACTGCTTGGAATTGACTCCACGGGCCACAGCCGGACAACCAAGTCCTTCATGGCTAGTTCGGCCGCCTGGTGCAGTTCGACCAGCTGCTTCAGCTGATCGATAAAAGGCACCGGATAGTTCGGCACCAAATACTGCGACCAGAAGTTCCTCTCCGCAGACTTCTTCTCCTCGGTCCGGTAGAATTGGGTGGCATCTGATATGCTGCGAGGCAGATCTGCAAACGCCCCTGTAAAAACAAGAATTCAGCTTGTCGCTTAGAGTTCTCCCCACTATCATGTAAAAATGGCCATGAATACAAAAGGCCTTACCAGCCGCAACTTTCCGGGCCTCCTGAATGTCCCGTACAGCACCTCGGGCTTCTTCCCGAGCATCTTCCGCGGCTTGGAGAGCTTGGGCGAGTTCGGATTCCTTCCCTACTAGACTCTGCTCCAAGCCCTCGCTTTTCTTCACAGCCTCCTGGAGCTCTTGCTCGGCTGTGATGACCCTGGCCTCATGTTTTTCACGAAGCGCCTGTTCGGCGGCAGCCTTCTCGTTGGCATCAGCCACAGCCTTCTTTAGTGCCTCATATTCGGCACTCGCTCCTAAGGCATACAACACAAATACTTTTCAATAGGCACAATTACTCATTCGTGCCTAATGAAAGACAATGTTTCAACACACCTTGCTTGTCCTCCAATTGCTTCTTCACACGTCCAAGTTCCTCCTCGGCCCGTTCTAGGCTCTGCTTCAGTTAAGGCACTTCCGCATTATGAGCGGCCGTCTTCTCCGCAGACGCCTGTTTTCACACAAAGGGGTATATGTCATTAACAAAGGCTCCTGCAAAAACAGAGGATTTGATCCCCTGTCCGGCTCTCTCTTTCGCCGGACAGTGTATCTGGGGCTACTACTTATATCATGGCGATTCCTCAAAGGTTTCTTAGGAAACATACCTCAAAGGCCTTTATAAGGCCAAGGTAGGACTCATTCAGCCCGCTCTCAGCGGACTGAGTCTTTTCAACCACCTCACCCATGAGGGTCCGATGTTCATCGATGATAGACGCGTTCTTTAACGCTATCGATAGACCACCTAGCAGCTCTGCTTGGACAGAGGTTGCCGGCGGAATAGGCAAGCCTCCCACCGTCGAAGGTGGCTGCTCGCCCGATCCTGGAACCTTAAAAGTCTCCAGGACCGTGCCTGGCTGTGGTCCAAACCCGAAATCGCCCCCGCCGTCGACACGCTTGGGGGCCATCGCTCCCGCGTGTCCAGCTCCAAAGAGATGACCCCCTGGTCCGGGTCCCATTGAGATGACACCTCAGTGTCACGCCTGGACTTTGGGGAAGGGGCCTTTGGAGGCGTCTCGCACGCCACGGCGTCTGAGCTCAGCGAATCCTCCGATGAGGACTGTCCGGGGCGAGACCTCACCGGGCTGTACAAAATATGACAACAGTTAAAACTACTATACCCAAACAACCCGGGACGCATATGTGTGTTCGAATTTCGTATACTTACGACTTTTCCAGGGGCTGGGCCCTGGGATCCCACTCCGGGCTGCTATCGGCAACCGTGGTGGATGCCTCTGGGAGGGAACCTTTCCCCCTCTTGGGCGATTCGGCCTCCAGGGATGAGGAGGTCATCCTTTTCTTCCCACCTCCAGAGTGAGGCTCGTCCTCCTCTGCTTCCTCCTCTTCGTATTCAGAAGAAGGAGCGTCGCTGGAGTCTTCGGATTTTGCGTCCGAAGCCTCGCATTGACGGAGGCCACTCTGGGTCTTTTTGACCTTCTTGGAGGCCTCTTTCTTTGGCACCTCGTAAGGCGCTGGGACCAGCATCTTCGTTAGGAGAGGTCCGGCCGGTTCCTCCCGCAGCGGGGCCGGACAGTGTATCCGCTCCACCTTTTTTATCCATCCCTAGGGGTGTGAAAAAGCATGATTAAAATGTCTCCTTCAGGACATGCCAACCGAAGCATGGATGGGCAGAGCATAGCAATAACTTACCGGGCTTGCAGAATGGGATAATTGATATCCACGGTCCTCGGAGGAGCCTGGCCATGATTTACCAGACTTAAAGAGCACCTTCCAGATATCCTGGTGGGAGGAATCATAGAGCTCCCGAAGGGTTTGGTGCTCGGTTGGGTCGAACTCCCACAAATTGCAGGCTCGACGCTGGCAAGGAAGAACCAGGCGAACTAACATCACCTGGACTATGTCGACGAGCTTAACGTCCTTGTCAACCACACTCCGAACGCGCGTCTGGAGCAGCGACAACTCATCGGACGAGGACCAGTTCGGGCCCTTCTTGGGCCAGGACGTGAGCCGCAGTGGGGCTCCGGATCTGAACTCTGGAGCTACAGCCCACTTTTTGCTGCGTGCTTCGGTGATATAGAACCACTGTTGCTGCCACTCCTTGACGGAGTCGTTGAAGGCACCCTTCGGCCAAACGGCCTTGGGCATCTTGCTCACCATGGCGCCACCGCACTCGGCGTGCTCACCACTCACCACCTTGGGCTTCACATTGAAAATCTTCAGCCACAAGCCTAAGTGAGGCGAAATCCGGAGAAAAGCCTCGCACATGACGATGAACGTCAAGATATTGAGGAAAGAATTGGGGGAAAGATCATGAAAATCAATCCCGTAGTAATACATGACTCCATGAACAAATGGGTGAAGGGGAAACCCGAGCCCGCGGACAAAATGGGGAAGGAACACAACTCTCTCATGAGGCTCCGAAGTAGGGACGACCTGTCCCGCCGGAGGGAGACGGTGGCCGATCTTCTTGGCCAGATACCCGGCCTCCCGGAGCTTCTTGATATCCTTCTCCTGGACAGTAGAGGCCATCCATCCGCCTCCTGCTCCGGATCTGGACATCTTTGGAGAACCTCTCTTTGATGGAAAGGGAGAGTGCCTGGGCGTTAGGGCTCGAACATAGGGGAATGGTCTAGCGGAAGGAGAAGGCATGGGTAAAGAAGAAGAGACCTTATCTCTTTATAGAGACGGTAAAAGCTTTTTGCGCCTCCCCACTTGCCTGGTGGAACCCGCTCACTCCCCACTCGCCACGATTAGCGGTGTGGTTGGATTATCCTTGCCCGTATTGATGAGAATCCCACAATAAGGGTACACGATCTCTGCTATGGCAAAACATGCAGAAGAAACCGCCTCGCGATATGCGCTGTGGCTGGTTGTAGGAAAACGGTTCGAATAATGACCCGACCGTAATGACATGTCATGTGGTCAGCAGATTGCATTTGTGAAATATCATTCTCTCTACGGTGGTATGTGGAGATCATTTTGCAGATCCGGACATGGTTTACGTGTTCGATAATTACCTTGGAGTATTCGGAGAAGGAACCCGCCTTGCAATGCCGAAGACAAGACTGCGCGCCGGACTCATCGTCATTGAAGCATGGTTCAGGGGCTACTGAGGGAGTCCTGGATTAGGGGGTATCCGGACAGCCGAACTATATACATCGTCCAGACTATTGAAGCGTGAAGACACAAGACTCAAGACTCTGTTCCGTGTCCGGATGGGACTCTCCTTTGCGTGGAAGACAAGCTTGGCGATCCGGATATTGTATTTCCTTCCTGTAACCGACTCCGTGTAAACCCTAGCTCTCTCCGGTGTCTATATAAACCGGAGAGGTTGGTTGTAACGCCCCGGATTCGATGCGCCAGGTGTTCGCCAGTTATTCGCCGTCATTGCCATGTCATTTGCTTGCGTGTTGCACTTTGCCATGTCATCATATGCATTTCATATCATGTAATCATGTGCATCTCATTTTGCATACGTGTTCGTCTCATGCATCCGAGCATTTTCCCCGTTGTCCGTTTCGCGATCCGGCACTCCTATGTCATCCGGCGTCCCCTTCTCGCCTCTCTTCGTGAGTGGGTGTTACACTTTCTCAGAATGGACCGAGGTTTGCCAAGCGGCCTTGGTATAGCACCGGTAGACCGCCTGTCAAGTTTCGTGCCATTTGGAGGTCGTTTGGTACTCCAACGGTTAACCGGGTAACCGTAAAAGCCTCTTTTGTTTGCAGCCCAACACCCCATCCAACGTGGCCCAAAACCCAGCAAACTCCCCTCCATGCTCTCGGTCGTTCGATCACGATCGCGTGGCCAAAAACCGCACCCCATTTGGACTCTCCTAGCTCCCTCTACCTATATAAACACCTCCCCCTCCGAAATTCCGGATCAATTCACCCCTAACCCTAGCCTCTTCCACCTCCGCGCGCCGGACATGTCCACTCCGCCGCCGGACACGTCCGGCCTCCGCGCCATCCGAGCAGCTCCGCCGCCGCCTCGCTGTCCCGCCTCCCTCCGCCGCCAGGACCTCGCCTCTGCCATCCGGATCGCCTTCTCGCCGGCGTCGCGCCGCCGAGTCGCCATCGCCGCCCGGTGGCCGCCGGATCCTCGCCCGCCGCCGGATCCCGTGCCCCACCGCAGTTTGCCGCCCGGGTCACCGCAGCTCCTGCCGAGCCCCGTTGCCGCCGAAAACGGGCCCCCGAGGCTGATCCGTCCATCCCTGCCCTCGTTCCGGTCCTGCGCGCCTCGCCGGAGCCCCGTGCCGCCGTTCAGCGCCGCCGGCCTCGTCGGAGGTCGACGAGGCGCCAGATCCAGCTGCCCGTGGGCTATGTGGGCCGCCTTACAGCCAAGGCCCGCTGCAGCCTCCCCGCTGACCCAACCCGTCCACCTCACGACCTAGGCCAGGCCCGCTTAGTGAGCCCCGCCTATGTCCCGCTCTGGGATTCATATACCCAAAACGCGCTCACTCTGTTTTTTCCTAAAAATTGCCAAGTCCCCAGATTTTTACATTATCATGCCATGTTCGACACATCATAACTCTCTGTGTGCTGCTCTATTTCGTGCGTGTAATATGTCAAATTGTTCGTCTCAACGAGTACTTCATTTCCTTACATTGCATCATTTTCATTTGAGCTCATCTTGATGCCCGAAATGTTGTTGGAAGAGTGCATGTTGCTGTTAATCTGCTGAAACTGTTATAACTTGCTCATTTGTCATTTTTGCCATGTTTGATGTGTGCATCCTATGAGGTTGATGTCTACATGTGTTTTGATCTATGTCATGCCATCTTTCCAGTGCTGCTATCCATGTATTTTTGTGAGTTGTGTAGTGAGTGCATCGAGCTTGTTAAGGAGGGTACTTGCTGTTACTGTTTTGCTAGACAGATTCTGTTATTTTGTGATGCCATGTTAACCTGCTGCTACAAGTCATTTCGTGCATAATCTGGAGATGTTCACTAAGGATGAGTTATTATACATGTCATGCTCTATCCATTAATGCCCCTGGTTGCATTTATAGCCTACTGTAACATGTTGTTATCTTGCTCCAAAGTTGCTAAATGATGTTGCTGTCAGCCTGTTAACATTAAGTTCAGTTTTGGCCATGTGTTTTGCTAGTGATCCATGCACCCTATGAACTTGTTCTTGCCATGCTTAGCTTCATAAACAAGTCTTCTTACTGTTGGTTGCCTTGCCATGCCATGTATTGCTCTGTGGTGAGTGGTTCAAGCTCACCAACAAGCCTACTTATTGTTGTTCCTGCCATGTTTGAATCTGTAATATAACTTGCCATGTTTACATGGGTGTCATCATATTTTCCGTGCCCTTTTGGCTAATGGTCAGTAAGGGACTTTTGTTCTATGCAATTAGTAGATTAATTCCATGCCTTTGTTTGCCATGATAGTTCCTGTAACATGTTGTTTGATAGCTCTAAACATTGCAACCTGATGTTATTTCTGCTAAGTCTGAAACTGTTACTATTTGCAATCTTTCCATGTCCTTTTGAGTATGTTCTAGTGATTTATGGAGATAGCTTAGTGTTCATGTTTTGTTGTGCTTTACCTGTACTTCATGCCCATGCCTTTTTTTATTACGTTGAGATGCTGTAGCATGTTGTTTTGATGCTTGCAAGATGCCTAGTTGCTGTTATGGACAGATTGTTGTTATGAATTGTATAGAGTGTATGTGTTGAACCGTTGCTCTGTTTTGAGTGTGATCTATATGAAACTTGCTTGTTTTTGCATGTAGCTTCATATCATCATGTTGCATCCATGTTTGGGAGTGTTTGCTTGATGTTTGTATGCATTTTGCATCAATGCCATGTTTAACTTGTTTTACTCATATCTTCTAGGCCGTAGCTCCGAATCTAATGAACTTTATATGTAACTTGACTAGAATTTCATGTAAATTCTCTTGGTGCTCTTTAACTTGGTGTTTAACAACTTCAAATTAAGGTTTATTCAGTTCTGGACCAATTTCGAAATATGCATATGAGGACTTACCGGAATTGTTATATGTTGTTTCCGGCTTCATTTAAACTTGCTTTGATGTGTTGTTCTTGTTTGCATCATCTCTTACCACGAGTAGCTTCATGTAGCTTTGCCATGCATCATGCTTGTTGTGCATCATGTCTTGTTCATGTGTGGTGTGTTTACTATGTTGTGTGCTTCTTCTCGATAGTTTCCGTTTCGTTGCGATCGTGAGGATTCGTTCGTCTACGCTTGGTTCGTCTTCCTGGCTTCATATTCTTTATGGACTCGTTCTTCTTTCTTGCGGGATTTCAGGCAAGATGACCGCTACCCTGGATCTCACTACTATCATTGCTATGCTAGTTGCTTCGTTCTATCGCTTTGCTGCGCTACCTATAACTTGTTCTTCAAGCCTCCCAAATTGCCATGAACCTCTAACCTTTGACACCCTTCCCAGCAAACCGTTGTTTGGCTATGTTACCACTTTGCTCAGCCCCTCTTATAGTGTTGTTAGTTGCAGGTGAAGTTGATGATTGCTCCATGGTGGACAGGGTTATGTTGGGATATCACAATATCTCTTATTTAATTAATGCATCTATATACTTGGTAAAGGGTGGAAGGCTCGGCCTTATGCCTGGTGTTTTGTTCCACTCTTGCCGCCCTAGTTTCCGTCATACAGGTGTTATGTTCCCGGATTTTGTGTTCCTAACGCGGTCGGGTGATTTATGGGACCCCCCTGACAGTTCGCTTTGAATAAAACTCCTCCAGCAAGGCCCAACCTTGGTTTTACCATTTGCCTCACCACCACCTACTTTTCCCTTGGGAGTAATTAACCCAAGGGTCATCTTTATTATAGCCCCTCCCGGGCCAATGCTTGTCTAAGTGTTGGTCCAAACTAGAGCACCGTGCGGGATCATCCCTTGGCAACTTGGGTTACGTCGGTACCTGTACGCTTTGCTTATCCGGTGTTGCCCTGAGAACGAGATATGTGTAGCTCCTATCGGGATTGTCGATGCATCGGGCGGCTTTGCTGGACTTGTTTTACCATTGTCGAAATGTCTTGTAAACCGGGATTCCGAGACTGATCGGGTCTTCCTGGGAGAAGGTATATCCTTCGTTGATCGCGAGAGCTTATCATGGGCTAAGTTGGGACACACCTGTAGGGTATAAACTTTCGAGAGTCGTGCTCGCGGTTATGTGGCAGATGGGAATTTGTTAATGTCCGGTTGTAGATAACTTGACACCAGATCCGAATTAAAACGCATCAACCGCGTGTGTAGCCATGATGGTCTCTTCTCGGCAGAGTCCGGGAAGTGAACACGGTCTTTGTGTTATGATTGACGTAAGTAGGAGTTTAGGATCACCTATTGATCATTACTAGTTGACGACCGTTCCTTTGCTTCTCTTCTCGCTCTTATTCGCGTATGTTAGCCACCATATCATGCTCAGTCGCTGCTGCAACCTCACCAGTTTACCCCTTCCTTTCCCATTAAGCTTTGCTAGTCTTGATACCCATGGTAATGGGATTGCTGAGTCCTCGTGGCTCACAGATTACTACAACAACAGTTACTGGTACAGGTTATGCAATGTTCATGACGCGAGAGCGATGCTTGCTTGTTTTGGAGTTATTCTTCTGCTTCTTCTTCGATCAGGGGATAGGTTCCAGGTCGGCAGCCTGGGCTAGCAGGGTGGATGTCGTTTGAGCTTCTGTTTGTGTTTCATCCGTAGTCGGATGGTGCTCTTATGTAAGATGATGTTGTATTTGTGTGGCATTGTATGCCTTATGTATGTATCCCAATCTATTATGTAATGTTGATGTAATGATATCCACCTTGCAAAAGCGTTCCAATATGCGGGTCTATCCTTGGTGGGACCTTCGAGTTCCTTTTGGATAGGGTCACATATTGGGCGTGACATTGGTCCTTAGAAGGCTGATCACAATTACAGTCATAATCATCATATGCTAGCTCTAGGGTTTAGCCTCTACAATCTAGTGGTAGATCTACTCTTATACTACTCATATCGTCAATATTAATCAAGCAGGAAGTAGGGTTTTACCTCCATCGAGAGGGCCCAAACCTGGGTAAACATTGTGTCCCTTGCTTCCTGTTACCATCAGCCTAAGACGAACAGATCAGGACCCCCTACCCGAGATCCGCCGATTTTGACACTGACAATATTTTTGTTTATCTATCTATCACTACAAGATTTGATCCTTGCAATTAACCACCAAGGGATTGACAACCCCTTGATTGCGTTGGGTGCAACTATTTTTTATTTTGTGTGAAGGTGTTTTTCATGAGGTGTCGCATGGTTCTACTACAAGATTGATAACCTTGGTTCTTAACTGAGGGAAATACTTATCTCTATTGTACTACATAATCCTCTCCTCTTCGGGTAAATCCCAACACAGCTCACAAGTAGCAGGATGAATTTCTGGCACCGTTGCCGGGGAGACCTCACCAATGTCTAATAAGTACCATCACATAAACTTTCATCTCCTTGCATTTACTTTCATTTTCCATTTGCCTCTCGTTTTCACCC
>NC_041391.1:252703124-252787487 GCF_002162155.2 Triticum dicoccoides
AAACACAAAATTGTTTTCCATTTGCCTTTTTTCTTGTTTCTTGCTTTGTCGCGATGTAGCAAGAAAATACCAAGTTGTGTGACTTTTCAAATAATAATAATAATGAATTTATTAATACTCTGATTGCTCCTCCCGCCACTAGTGCGGAGTCTTGTGATATTAATGCCACTTTGCTAAATCTTGTTATGAAAGAACAATTTCCTGGTAGTCCTAATGAAGATGTTGCATCACATCTTAACACTTTCGTTGAATTGTGTGATATGCAAAAGAAAAAAAATATGTGGATAATGATATTGTGAAATTAAAATTATTCCTGTTCTCACTACGAGATCGCGCTAAAACTTGGTTTTCATCGTTGCCACGAAATAGTATTGATTCTTGGGATAAGTGTATAAGGATGCTTTTATTGCCAAGTATTTTTCCTCCCATGAAAATTATTTCTCTTAGAAATCAAATTATAAATTTTAAGCAACTTGATCATGAGCATGTTTCCCAATCTTGGGAGAGGATGAAACTAATGATAAAAAATTGCCTAATTCATGGCTTAAGTTTATGGATGATAATATAAATTTTTTATGCGGGATTGAACTTTGTTTCTAGAAATATTTTAGATTCTACCGTGGGTGGTAATTTTATGGAAATCACATTAGGAGAAGCTACAAAATTTCTTCATAGTATTATGGCCAATTATTCACAATGGCATACTGAAAGAACTCCTACTAGTAAAAAAGTGAACTCTGTTGAAGAAATTAGTACTTTGAGTGATAAAGTAGATGCGTTTATGAAAATGGTTGCTAGTAAGAGTGCTCATATTGATCCTAATGATGTGACATTGTCTAGTTTGATTGAGGAAAATAATGATCCGGTAGATGTGAATTTTGTCTCCCGGATAATTTCAATATTAATGCTTATAGAGGTAATTTTAATCCTAAGCCATTTCCTAGAAATCCCTGTAATAATTATGGCAATCACTATGGTAATTCTTATAATAATAATAATAATAGGATGCCCTCCGATCTTGAAAGTAATATTAAATAATTTCTTAATGCTCGAAAGGTTTTCAATACTACAATAGAGGAAAACTTCAGTAAACTTGATGATATGTCTAGAAGCATGGATATAATTGTTCACGATGTGGAAAATCTCAAAACAAAATTTTTGCCACCCAAGATCAGTATTAGTTAGTATATTAAATCTCTTTATGTTTCCATTGATGAAAGTAAAGAAAGAACCACTAGGTTGAGGGCTAAGCGAGAATTCTTAGAAAAAGTGATTCCGACCGGTTTTTATCATTGCAATGATGAAGATATTAAAATGATTGGCTTCTCACTCTCACCCATTGAATCTTTGTTTGTAATATAAAACTTGACGAAAAGGGGACTGAAGATGAGTCAACTTTAGCTAGAGGGTGAAAATATTGATGAAAAATTGATAAAAGTGGGTTTGGAGAGGTTAAAACTTTAAGTAGTAATGTGTCCACTATTTTGGATTTCAAGGATTTTAATTATGATACTTGCTATATAATTGAGTGTATTTACTTGTTGCAACCCATGCTAAATTCACCCAATGCTTACGAACAAAATAAGGCTTTTACTAAACATATCGTAGAAGCTATAATGAAAGCTTTAGAAGAAAAGCTAGAATTGAAGGTTTAAATACCTAGGAAATTATGTGATGAGTGGGAACCTACTACTAAAGTTAAAATTAAAAATTGTGAGTGCAACGCTTTATGTGATTTGGGTGCTAGCGTTTCCACAATACCAAAATCTTTATGTGATGTGCTAGGTTTTTACCAATATGGATGAATGTTCCCTTAATTTGCACCCGGCGGATTCCACCATTAAGAAATCTTTGGGTAGAATAAATGATGTTCTTATTCTTGCAAATAGGAATTATGTGCCCGTTGATTTCATTGTGCTTGATATTGATTTCAATCCATCTTGTCCCATAATACTTGGTAGGCCTTTCCTATGAACCATAGGTGCTATTATTGATATGAAAGAAGATAATATAAAGTTTCAATTTCCATTAAAGAAGGATATGGAACACTTTCCCTAGAAAGAATATTAAGACACCATTTGAATCTATTATGAGGGCCACCTATTAAATTAATTTGAAGGATGGCAACACTTGAACCTATGCATTACGCCTAGCTAGGGGCGTAAAATAATAGCGCTTGTTGGGAGGCAACCCAATTGCTATTTATTTTTCTTGTTTATTTCCTATGTTTGGTGTGCACACAGTTATGCTATTGTTATGGTTGTGTTTTGTGTTTTAATTAGTGTTTGTGCCAAGTAAAGCATATGGGATGATTTGGATGATAGTTGCTTTGATTATGTGAAAAACAAAAACTTCTGCGCCCAGTATTAGAATTGTTGAGACTCACTAGAGCGTAATAAATTTCTACACATGATTTCTATACAAATTTCCCACGTTTTCATACTTTTTTCAAATTTTTTGAGTTACAGAAATATGGCCATTGTTCGAATCATTACATATTGTTCTGTTTTTGACAGATTCTGTTTTTTTGCATTGTTTGCTTGTTTTGATGGATCTATGGATTGTATCGGGGGGTATAAGCCATGGTAAAGTTAGAATACAATAGGTATTATACAATAATAAAATATGAATGGGTTTACAACGTTATTTAAAATGGTGTTTTGCTTGTTATACTAACGGATCTCACGAGTTTTCTGTTGAGTTTTGTGTGCTGAGGTTTTCAAGTTTTGAGTGAGGTGATGGATGAAGGAATAAGGAGTGGAAAGAGCCTAAGATTGGGGATTCCCTAGGCACCCCAAGGAAATATTCAAGGACACCCAAGGATCTGAGCTTGTGGATGCCGAGGGAGTCCTGGATTAAGGGGTCCTCGGACGGACGGACTATTAACATGGGCCGGACTATTGGGCTATGAAGATACAAGACAGAAGACTTCTTCCCTTGTTCGGATGGGACTCTCCTTTGCGTGGATGGCAAACTTGGTGATTCGGATATGTAGATTCCTTTCTCTGTAACCGACTTTGTATAACCCTAGTCCCCTCCGGTGTCTATATAAACCAGAGGGTTTAGTCCGTAGAGACAATCACAATCATAATCATATAGGCTAGACTTCTAGGTTTTAGCCATTACGATCTCGTGGTAGATCAACTCTTGTAATACTCATATTCATCAAGATCAATCAAGCAGGAAGTAGGGTATTACCTCCATAGAGAGGGCCCGAACTTGGGTAAACATGTGTCCCCTGTCTCCTATTACCATCAACCTTAGACGCACAGTTCGGAACCCCCTACCCGAGATCCGCCGGTTTTGACACCGATATTGGTGCTTTCATTGAGAGCTCCGCTGCGTCGTCACCAAAAGGTTTGATGGCTCCATCAATCATCTACAACAATGCAGTCCAGGAGGGATTTTCCTCCCCGGACAGATCTTCGTATTTGGCGGCGCTGCGGGCCAACTCGCTTGGTCATCTGGAGCAGATTGACAACTACGCCCCTGGCCATCGGGTCAGATTTGGAAGCTTGAATTACGCGGCCGATATCAGCGGAGACTTGATCTTCGACGGATTCGAGCCCATGACGGGTGCTCCCTGTTACCATGATGAACATGACCTAAATCTGTCATCGGATCGTGCTCAGGGGATAGCACCTATAACCGCTCTGGCCCTAGATCCGAAGCAGATTGCGCCATCCGAGGACGGGATGCTCAACCCCGCCACGGAAGCTGCAGACTCAGCGGCGGTGAAGCCACACACAGGTCCAACCTCGAGTGGGGCCTGTGTCATCGGAACCTCGAATTCGTCTCCGGCCATAGGTTCCGAACCGCGTGCATCCGCGCCCATCGAACCTGGTCAGGCGTCGATCATCGATTTCAGCTCCGCGGACATCTTCCGACACTAACCTTTAGGCGATGTGCTAAACTCACTAAAAGCCCTCTCCTTGTCAGGAGAATCTCAGTCGAACTATATCCGGCTTGAATTGGATGCTGATGAATTTTGCTTCCCACATACCACCCACTACATAGCCACTGTCGAAGACTTAACCGACATGCTCGATTACGACTCCAAAGACATTGACAGTATGGACGACGATGCCGGAGAGGAGCAAGCACAAAAACCACCGCTTACAGGGCGCTGGACAGCCACCTCCTTGAATGACGTATATATGGTGGATACACCCAAAGAGAACAACAACGACAATGAAAATCCAGTTGAGGATAAGCCTCCTGATATACAGCCAAAGCGCCGGCAACAGCGAGCCACGCTGTGGTAAAAACAACAATATCATCACAGGAAAACAATACTCCGGACGACGCCAAAGACAATGAAGACCCTCTTGAGCCAACCTCCATACGGGACGAATGGGAAGATGGGCGAGTTAGCCCTAACGAACAGGCCACGAACAAAGACTCGGAAGTAACTACCTTCCGCTCTCCGAGTAGGAGGTGAGCCTCGGTGACGAAGACTTTATCGTGCCCGAGGAGCCCGTCGAACATGAGCTCTTTAAGCCTGGCTAATAGCCACTGCAAGGAGGCTGAAAATGAAGCAGCTACAGCTTCAAGCTGATCAAGATCTGCTCAATGATAGATGGACTGATGTCCTGGCAGCCGAGGAATACGGCCTCGGGTGCCCAACCAAAAGCTACCCGAAGCGCAAATTGTTAGCCCAATTCGATGAAGAGGCGCTGGAGCCTATCCTACCAGCGCATAATGCGGCCGACCGACCACCACGTGGCCGGGACAAAGTGGCAGCTCGAGCCGAACATGTTAGTCTCCTGCAAAAATTATTTGATCCTCTGTTCGGCTTTTCTTTCCGAACACCGGACAGAGTCTCAGGAGCTACTGTCTATACTGTGACATTCTTTCTGCATAGTTGCGTCACTTACCTCAAAGCCTGTTAGAAGGCCTGTGCAGGCTTCGGTCAGTCCGCTCTTCACGGACTGAATCCTCTCAATCACCGTACCCATAAGGGTGCGGTGTTCTTCAACAATGGAAGCGCCTCGCAGCGCTTCTAGCAAATTATCCGGTGCCTCTGGATGGACAGAGGTCACTGGCAGAATAGGCACGCCGCATTCTTTTGAAAGAGGCGGATGGCCTAATTCTGGAGCCGTATGGGTCTCCGGAAGTGTATTTAACTGGGGGCCGAATTGGATATGACCCCGTCGTTAGTGTCCATGGGGGTTTGCTCCCCCATGTGTCCGGCAGCCGAGGCTTCACCCTCCGGTGCCTCCCTGACGGCCTCCTGAGTCTCTCTCGGGCCTGGGATCCTTCAGGATGATGCCTCGGCACCATCCATTTCCTTGGGAGAGGAGGCTGCTGGAAGGGTCTCGCTGTCCATCGCCTCCGGGTCCAGCGAATCCTCAGAAGATAAAGACCGCTCGAGGTTGGACCGAGCTGGACTGCAAATACATGATTCAACATGTTAAAACAATGAAGTAGAGAGACCGGATATATGAATGTGTCCAGATACTCACGATCTAGCCAGGGGCTTTTCCCTGTGCTACCGGATATATTCGAGCTGTTGTCGGTGGCCGTGGTGGAGCTGTCCGGAAGGGAAGATTTCCCCTTCTTGGACGCGTCGGCCTCCAGATGCGTGGAGGCCGGCCTCTTCTTTCTCCCCCTCTCAGGGGAAGAACGGCTTTCTTCTTCTTCCTCCTCTTCCTCATCATCTTCGGCGATGGAGGAATGAGTCTCGGCATCTTCGGACGTCGCGTCCGAAGTGCCCTTGCGACGGAGACCACCTCTGGTCCCCTTGGCCTTCTTCTCCGGTGCCTGATAAGGCGTCGGAACCATCATCTTCGTCAGAAGCGGGAATTCCAGGTCCTCGGGCAGCGGAGCCGGATAGTGAATCTGCTCCGCCTTCTCTTTTCAGCCTGAAAGAATCAATAGGGAGGCTTAGACGCCTTCCTCGAGTATGCAAGTAAAGGGTACACCTTGAGAACATGAAAAAAACTTACCGGACTAGCAGGGTGGGTTAAGTCGTGCCCGCGATCCTCGGTCGTGGCCGGCCGCACCTCGTTGACCTTGAAGAGCACCTTTCAGATGTCTTCGTGTGTAGTGCCAAAGTGCTCCAGCAGGGTCTGGTGCTTGGCCAGATCGAACTCCCATAGATGGCAAGTCCGGCGTTGGCATGGAAGGATCCGACGAATAAGCATCACCTGGATCACATTGACGAGCTTGATTTTCTTGTTTATCAAATTCTGAATGCGCGTCTGGAGCGCTGTCAGCTCGTCCAGATAAAACCAGGTCAGGCCTTTCTCTTGCCAGGAGGTGAGCCGCATCGGGACTCCGGACCGGAATGCGGGAGCCGCGGTCCAAATGGTGCCGCGTGGCTCTATGACGTAGAACCACTTTGATTGCCACCCTTTGATAGTCTCCACGAAGGAACCTTCGGGCCATGTAACATTGGGCATCTTTCCCACCATGGCACCTCTGCACTCTGCTTGCTGACCACTCACCACCTTCGGCTTCACATTGAAGGTCTTTAGACATAGTCTAAAGTGAGGTGGGATGCAGAGGAAGGCCTCGCACATGACAATAAATACCGAGATGTTGAGGATGGAGTTGGGGGCCAGGTCATGGAAGTCCAGCCCGTAGTAGAACATGAGTCCGCGAACGAATGGGTGGAGAGGGAATCCCAGCCCGCGGACGAAGTGGGAGATGAACACCACCCTCTCGTGGGGCTCCAGGGTGGGTACGATCTGTCCCTCGGTCGGAAGCCGATGGGTGATTTCCTTTGCCAAGTACCCGGCCTCCCGGAGCTTCGTAATGTCCTTCTCCTTGACGGACGAGGCCATCCACTTGCCCTGCGCTCCAGATCCGGACATGGGTGGAGTGCTTTCTGGGGGCAGAGAGGATGATAACTTGGGCACTGGAGCTCGAGAATGGGACGGGCAGAGAAAGAGAGAAGGCATGGGTGAAAAAAGGGTGAATCCTTATCCCTTTATAAAGGCATTGAATATCATGCGCCTCCTCACTCGCCTTAAAACTCACCTATTCTCCAAGGGCCGAACAAATGTCACGGTTGGGTTACCCATGCCCGTATTTATGAGATTCCCGCAATAAGGGGACACGATCTCTACTTTGACAAGACGTTCCAATGTAACCGCATCTCGAAATATGGAGCAGGAGGCTAAAAAACGGTTCGAATAATGATCGGGCGGTGACGTGATGTCACGCTATGAAAATTTGTCAGCCGATTGGACTCGTGAAATATTATACTCTCTATGGATGTGTGTGGGATTTCTTTTGCAGAGCCGAACACATTTTCTGTGTTCGAGACTATTTTGAAGAAGGAACCCGCCTTGCAATGCCGGAGACAATCTGCACGCCGGACACCTCATCATTGAAGCCTGGTTCATGGGCTACTAAGGGAGTCCTAGATTAAGGGGTCCTTGGACGGCCGGACTATTAACATGGGCCAGACTGTTGGGCTATGAAGATACAAGACAGAAGACTTCTTCCCATGTCCGGATGGGACTCTCCTTTGCGTGGATGGCAAGCTTGGTGATTCATATATGTAGATTCCTTTATCTGTAACCGACTTTGTATAACCCTAGTCCCCTCCGGTGTCTATATAAACCGGAGGGTTTAGTCCGTAGAGACAATCACAATCATAATCATATAGGCTAGACTTCTAGGGTTTAGCCATTACGATCTCGTGGTAGATCAGCTCTTGTAATACTCATATTCATCAAGATCAATCACGTAGGAAGTAGGGTATTACCTCCATAGAGAGGGCCCATGGTACGTCTCCAACGTATCTACTTTTCCAAACACTTTTGCCCTTGTTTCGGACTCTGACTTGCATGATTTGAATGAAACTAACCCAGACTGACGTTGTTTTCAGCAGAACTACCATGATGTTTGTCGGTGTCAAAACCGGCGGATCTCGGGTAGGGGGTCCCGAACTGTGCGTCTAGGCGGATGGTAACAGGAGACGAGGGACACGATGTTTTTACCCAGGTTCGGGCCCTCTCGATGGAGGTAAAACCTTACGTCCTGCTTGATTAATATTGATGATATGGGTAGTACAAGAGTAGATCTACCACGAGATCAAGATGGCTAAACCCTAGAAGCTAGCCTATGGTATGATTGTTGTAATGTATGTTGTCCTACGGACTAAGGCCCTCCGGTTTATATAGACACCGGAGAGGGCTAGGGTTACACAGAGTCGGTTACAATGGTAGGAGATCTACATATCTGTATTGCCAAGCTTGCCTTCCACGCCAAGTAAAGTACCATCCGGACACGAGCCGGAGTCTTCAATCTTGTATCTTCGTAGTCTTGGAGTCCGGCGGACATTGATAGTCCGGCTGTCCGAACACCCCCTAGTCCAGGACTCCCTCAGTAGCCCCTGAACCAGTCTTCAATGATGATAAGTCCGGCGTGCATAATGTTCGGCATTGCAAGGCGGGTTCCTCCCTTGAATAATCCAGAGAAGATCATGAACACCAGGATAGTGTCCGGCTCTGCAAAATAAATTCCACATTCCACCGTAGAGAGAATAAAATGTACACTTAGTTCAATCTGCTGACGTATTATGCGACGTGACATCACACCGCCACCAGGCCTTTGTTTGAATCATTATACCACCTCAGCATGTTTAGCGAAGCGGTTTCCTTGGCACGTCTTGTCGAAGCAGAGATCGTGTTCCCCTTATTCCGGGATTCTCATCAATACGTGCGTGGGTAACCCAACCGCGCCATCGATGGTGGCGCTTGGGAGATAAGCGAGTTTTACCAGGCTGGTGGGGGACGCATAGTTTTGTCCGCCTATATATAAGGGATAAGGATTCACCTTCTCACCTACGCCTTCTTCCTCCTTTGCCTATCCATCCCCGCGAACTCAAGCTCCAACGCCCGAGCTCGCGCATCTCATATCGACCTTCTCTGAATATGTCCGGAGCGGGAGGTAAATGGTTAGCCTCCACCGTCAAGGAGGAGGACATCACCAAGCTGCGCAGCGCCGGATACCTGTCCGGCGATATCGCGCATCGGCTGCCCGATGAGGGGCAGCTCATCCCTACCCCCAGGCCTCATGAGAGGGTCGTCTTCCTCCCCCACTTCCTCCGCGGACTGGGCTTTCCGCTCCATCCATTTGTCCGGGGGCTCATGTTTCATTACGGCCTGGATTTCCACGATCTGGTGCCGAACTTTATCCTCAACATCTCGGCGTTTATCGTCGTGTGTGAGGCCTTCCTCTGCATACGGCCCCACTTCGGCTTGTGGCTCAAGACCTTCAACGTCAAGCCGAAGGTTGTGAAGGGTACGCAAGCGGAATGCGGAGGCGCTATGTTGGGCAAATTTCCCCACGTCCCTTGGCTAGAAGGGACCTTCGTGGACTCCGTCAAGGGGTGGCAATCGGGATGGTTCTACATCACCGAGCCGCGCAAATCCACATGGGCGGCGGCCCCCGAGTTTAGATCTGGCATCCCCACGCAGCTCACCTCCTGGTAAGAGAAGGGCTTGCAGTGGGGGAATCCGGTGGAGGTGACGGGACTCCGAGCATGTATCAGGAAGATGGTGAGCAATAGGCTCAGGCTCGTCGACGTGGTCCAAGTCATGCTCATCCGGCGGATCCTCCCATGCCAAGAATGGGCATTTAATTTGTGGGAGTTCAATCTGGAATAGCACCAGGCGTTAAATGGGCTCTTCGATACAACATACGAAGGCGCCTGGAGGGTGCTGTTCAAGGGCGCCGAAGCCCCCGTGTCCGCGACCGAAGACCGTGGATTCAGCTCGCAGCATCCAACTGACGAGGTAAGTGATTCAACCCCATTACGGGACACTTGTGATAATTAGATTGACTCTAGTGAGGTTTCATTCTGCCTCTTCCTTTGACAGGAATGGATGGAGAAGGCCAAGCTGCTCATCAGCCCGGCTCCCATGCCAGAAGACCCAGCGAACGCCCGCTTAACAGGGCTGCTGGTTCCGGCACCGCACGTGGTGCCGGAGAAGAAGGCCAAGAAGGTGGCCGTGGGGACTCGAAAGAGTTCCCGCAATCAGGCGTCTGACGACGATGAGGACTCCTCTTCCAAAGAAGAGGAGGAGGAGTACTCTCTCCCGGAGGAGGGAGAGAAGAAAAGGAAGGCTTCCCCCATCGGGGGGGCCGAAGGGTCCAAGAGGGGGAGAACTATCCCCTCGGACAGTTCCGCCAACATCAGCGTTGGTGAGGATGAGCGGCCTCCAAGGGCCAGGCGTCCGGCAAGATCGTAAGTATCCGGATCCTTGATGTGTAATTTCTTTTATGTCGCGTAGTATCCTTCTAACGCCGCATTCTGCCCGCAGTCCGGCCAATGATGATCTCCCCGACTCATCGAGCGGGTCATTGGCCTCGTCGGATGTGAATTCCATCCCGACTGCCTCCACCCCACGCGCCAACGAGGATGCCGAGGTGGGATCCCAGAGAGGGACCCATCAGGAGGAGGCTCCAGAGGCGCCGTCAGGCAGCCCCCCGGACTTCGTGCCGGACTCTACATCGGAACCCGCAGTGGTTCCAGAGTCCGGCAAGCGGCCCCTTCGAAAGAAGGGCAGGACCGTGACGCCGGCAGCCTCCGTCCAACCGGAGGCGCCGGATAACCTGCTGGAGGCGCTTAAAGGCGCTTCCATCGAGGAAGAACACCGCACTATCATGAGTGCGGTGATTAAGAAAGTTCAGCTCGCTAAGAGCGGGCTGACCGAAGCCTGCAGCAGCCTTTTAACAGGCTTTGAGGTAAGAAGTTAAAATTATGTAATATAATACCGCATAGACAGTAGCCCCTGATGCTTGGTTCGGTGTTCGGAAAGAAAAGCCGGACTAAGGATCTATAACAAGATATACGTAGGGTTGCCTAAAATATGTCAATATGGGTTTGCAGGCTGCACTGCTGACCTCTGCCGCACTAACGGTGGAGGTTGACGTGCTGAAAAAGGATCTCGAGCGGTCCGAGCAAGAGCTCGACCATGCAAAGAAGCAGCTCGAGGAAAAAGAAGGTGAGTAACACCTCTTTGAATAAGTACCTTACAGAAAAGGATTTTGGTTGCAAAAAATTAACAAGGATAATATGTGTATTGCAGGGGCCACTAACGAGGTGGCAGCCCTGCGGAATGCTGTGTCCGTGGCCGAATGCAATGCGGCCGCGGAACGGGCTGAGCGAGAAAAGCAAGAGGTGCGTGTGGCGGAAGTTCGGCAAGAGCTCCAGGTTCTCATGGAAAAACATGAGAGTTTGGAGCGTGACTCCAAGACTCGAGAGTCCGAGCTTGCCTTGGCTCTCGAAAGTGCCAAGTCCGCCAAGGCCGAGGCCCATAAGGCCCTTCAGGAGGTTGAGGACATAAAGAAGATAGCGGCGGGTAAGGCGTTTTTCATGCAAAGCAAGCATGTTAATGTGAACTACTTGATACTTACCCGAATTCGGAGCTCTCCAGGGGCATTTGCAGATCTGCCGCGTAGTGCGTCTGATGCCGCCGCATTCTATCATGGCGAGGAGGGGAGCTCGATGGAGAAGGTCTTCTGGTCTCAGTATACTGAGGCCGGCCATCCGGTGCCCCCAAGCGACCAGCTGAAGCAGCTGGTCGAACTCCACAAGGTTGGTGAGGAGGCCATGAAGGGCCTCATAGTCCGGCTGTGGCCTGGACAGGCAATGCCTGGTAGCTACTTTGGCCTCATGCGGCGGCTGGTGGACGCATGCCCCAGGCTTGACGTAGTCAAGCGCTCCACCTGTATCGAAGGCGCTCGTCGGGCCCTTGCCCGCATAAAGGTGCAATGGGGCAAATTGGATGCGGAGAAGCTTCTCACGGACCCACCGCCACCGGGCAAGGAGTATCGCACGCCGGAGAAGTATTATAAAATTGTCTTGAAGGGAGCCTGCAATATTGCAGATGAGTGCTCCCAAAATTTAATCTTTGAGTTAACTCGCTGTTTATTTATCCTGTGCGCTGAAAACTTCGTTCATATGCGCCATCAGCAACGCTTGTTTGATTTAAAATATTACCTTCTGTGTGGCCGTTTGTAAAATCTGAGAGATGGCAAGTCGTTGGCTTCAGCCCCCAAGCCACAAGTGCTGGGGTGTTCGGTGATAAACTTGAGCACTCTTGTTCCCATTTTTGGGTCCATCTAGGGAGGCGCTCAACACGACGAACAAGGCAACCGGACTTATAATGCTTGAACGCTCTCACTTAGCCATAGAATTCTATAATTTTAAATTTTGGCGAAGCCCCTAGTATTCGGAAGACCGAATCTGGGGCGCTATCCACGCCTTCATCGGACATAATCCGGAACTTCGCTCGAAGCGGCGTGAGTCTTTAAGGACCCGAAAAAACCTCTCGAACAGCGACCAGTCTCTCGCCTTATCATGCCAGTCAGTTTTAGCTTTCTCCACTGAGGCGTTAACCCGGCTCAACCGGGGCGCAATCGCAGTGGTTCTCCCAGTGCTACCTTAGCCGATAGAACGGAAACGTAAGGAGCCAAACATGGGAGCCGGGAAAACCCAACTATTGACCCAAGACATGATTCGGAGCCGATTCATATAATGCTATAAGTTCGGGGTGCCGCACTTGTGAAAGTGTTCGGACTTTATCATACCATAGCGTGGGGAACATAAGCCCCTGGTGTATTATGCCGTACCAGAATATATGGGTGTCAGATGTCATATAATGAACATATATATATAATGTAATGCAATTGCGATAAATGCCTTCTAGCCGGATTGTAGATCGTTTGTCTTTGCCGACCTTTTCACTTCGACCTCGGGACCCTAGAGTCCGGAGTGTGTCCGAATACCTTTTTGGTTAAGAAACAACCGTGGTATGCGTGGAGACCAGGCGTAGGGGTCATTAGTGCTTTATCAGACAAGTGCCCAACTAGTTATGTTATATTACATGGTTAGTAAGAAACATCTTCCAGGGAGAATAGTTCCGTTAAGGGTTCCTTTCCCTGGGAGGCATGCCCTAAAGTGCATGTCCGGACTGCAAAGAAAGCAGTAAAACATCTGGGGGCAAATAGATAAATAGGTAAAAAGCCATCTTTTAAGTCACCGACCGAATATTCCCTTAAGAACGCTAGCTTTCGGCTTCACCCAGTCTGAGGTACACATCCGGCTGACCCGGCAGTAACAATCGCAGAGGTGCTCCCTTTACCTCCTAGCCGAACAATCGGGAACGTAGGGGTAAGCACAGGAGCCAGGCAACCCAGCTTGGCCAAAACTTAAGTCATATCGATGCATATAATGGCGAATAAAAGGTACATGTGGAAGCTTGACACATGTGCTGGGTATAAAACCCGTATAATTGAGCTTCTGTAAAAGAAGCCCCAAGGAATAATGAGTACAGATGGCACATCGTGCCTATGCAAAGAATGCAAAAATAGGCCCGGAGCATTATTAATGAAAGCAAAGTCTGCAAGTAGAGCGGACTGATACAAATAGTGCGGTAAGCAAGGGATTTGGACTAAATAAACATGTCCCCCTCCAGGGATGAGCTGCGGATTTGGTGTATATAATTGAATTTAATACTCGTAATTGAGACCACTTGAGTGTTCGACGCAGCCTTCTTTAGTCCCTGACTGTTGCATCATGAGTTCGGCAGGTTCACCGCCGGACAGGGCTTCTGGTTAACAGAGTCCTGTGTACAAAAAAGAAGAAAAATAATAATAATAAAAGAGAGGCACATTTGCGAGCCCCTGGTGTGGTCGAACCGCACTCTGGGTCCGTTGTGATTGTGCCCCCTCCCCTATGCCCATGGTATCTCCAAAGCATAATGATGTACGCGGAGTGTTATTCTTGCGATCATACGCGGGTGAGGGTTGGGGCCGCATTGCTACGCGTGCTCTGATCGCCCCAGGTGGTCTTGGTTGATATTGCTCCGGGCGCGCTTTGCTGTTTCCGGCCGTTTAACGGCCGGACTCGAGAATTGCCTTAGAAGGCTGCTCCGTACTTCTGCCGCGAGAGCCGTTGTATGTTCCTTCGTTCGGAGGGAGCGTTCTGTATTCCCATTGACCGTGATGACTCCACGAGGGCCTGGCATCTTGAGCTTTAGGTATGCATAGTGCGGCACCGCGTTGAATTTAGCAAACGCGGTTCGTCCGAGCAGAGCGTGATAGCCGCTGCGAAACGGGACTATGTCGAAGATTAACTCTTTGCTCCGGAAATTATCCGGGGATCCGAAGACCACTTACAGTGTGACTGAGCCTGTACAGTTGGTTTCCACTCCTGGTATGACACCTTTAAAGGTTGTCTTTGTAGGTTTAATCCTTGATGGGTCTATGCCCATTTTGCGCACTGTATCCTGATAAAGCAGGTTCAGGCTACTGCCGCCATCCATCAGGACTCTCGTGAGGTGAAACCCATCGACGATTGGGTCTAAGACCAATGCGGCGAATCCGCCATGGCGTATGCTGGTCGGATGGTCTCTTCGATCGAAAGTGATCGGACAAGAGGACCATGGGTTAAACTTTGGGGCGACTGGCTCCATCGCATAGACGTCCCTTAGTGCGCGTTTCCTCTCCCTCTTGGGTATGTGGGTCGTGTATATCATATTCATCGTCCGTACTTGTGGGGGAAAACCCTTCTGTCCTTTGTTGTTCGGCGGCCGGGTCTCTTCCTCGTCGTCGCTATTTAGCCCCTTGTCATTGTTTTTGGCAATTAACTTGCCGGCCTGCTTGAATACCCAGCAATCTCTATTGGTGTGGTTAGCTGGCTTTTCAGGGGTGCCATGTATCTGGCATGAGCGGTCGAGTATTCGGTCCAAGTTGGATGGACCCGAAATGGTTCTTTTAAATGGCTTCTTCCGTTGACCGGGTTTAGAGCCTCGGAATCCGGCATTGACCGCCGTATCCTCCTTATCGTCGCCGTTAATTCGGCGCTTGTTTTTGATTCGACGTGACCTGCCGTTGTTGTCCTTAGTATCCGGACTGCCAGAATTTTTACGGAGATTGTTGCTGTGGGCTAGCCAGCTGTCCTCTCCTGCACAAAAGCGGGTCATTAACGATGTGAGGGCTGCCATGGATTTCGGCTTTTCCTGCCCCAGGTGCCGGGCTAGCCATTCGTCCCGGATGTTATGTTTGAAGGCTGCAAGGGCCTCTGCGTCCGGACAATCGACGATTTGATTTTTCTTTGTCAAGAACCGTGTCCAGAATTGTCTGGCCGATCCGTCTGGCTGCTGAATGATGTGGCTTAGGTCATCGGCGTCTAGTGGTCGCACATATGTGCCTTGGAAGTTATCAAGGAATGCGGCCTCCTGGTCCTTCCAACACCCAATTGACTCTGCGGGCAAGCTGTTAAGCCAATGCCGAGCTGGTCCTTTAAGCTTGAGTGGGAGGTACTTTATGGCGTGGAGATCGTCGCCGCGGGCCATATGGATGTGGAGAAGATAGTCTTCGATCCACACCGCGGGGTCTGTTGTGCCATCGTAAGATTCGATGTTTACGGGTTTAAACCCTTCGGGGATCTGATGATCCATTACTTCGTCAGTGAAGCATAACGGGTGTGCGGCGCCCCTGTATTGAGCAATATTGCGACGCAGCTCGAGAGAGCGCTGTCTGCTGTGTTCGGCCCGGCCGGGGTTATTGTATCCGGCACGACGGTATTCGTCGTGGGTCGTAGGGCGCCCACTGATCCATAGATGGATCTGGATTGCCTTGCTTTGTCCTCCAATATGTCTCGCAAGTCCGGCGCGTTCCCTCTTGGCTTCGTACTTTTGGAGCGATGTCGGGGTATGGTCTTGGCTGGGGGCCTAGATGCCTCTCTGTCACGACCACGGGGTGGTCGGTCAGCCATATCGTGCGCTGGTGGTGGACATACGTATGCTTCCTCCTCTAATCGGGGGAGCAGCTTGCGTTTTGGGTAACTTTTGGAGGGACGTTCGAGTTTATACTCTTCGGCCGCGAGGACCTCAGTCCATCGATCGGCCAGCAGGTCCTGATCAGCTTGAAGCTGCTGCTGCTTTTTCTTTAGGCTGTTTGCTGTGGCGATAAGCCTGCGCTTGAAGCGCTCTTGTTCGACGGGATCCTCGGGGACGACGAATTCGTCATCGTTGAGGCTTGCTTCGTCTTCGGAGGGAGGCATATAATTATGATCCTCAACCTCTTCGTCTGCCGCCCCCTCATGAGGGCTTGCTTCTGCATCCTCCTGCGCTGAGTCTTGCTGGAGGGGATTGTCTTCGGCACTCTCTGGAGTGTTATTATCTCCTGTGCCGGAATCTCCATTCTTGCTGTGGCGAGATTTAGAGCGGCGCCGCTGACGCCGGCGCTTGGGCTGTTTCTTTAAGGAATCTGCCTCCGTTGTTCCATCGCTGTCCCCATCTTTTGGGGTATCCACCATGTATACGTCATATGACGAGGTGGCCTTCCAGTGCCCTGTGGGCGCTGGTTCCTGTTCGTCTCCGGCATCGTCGTCCATAGCGTCGATGTCTTCGGAGTCGTAGTCTATCATGTCGGTTAGATCGTCGACAGTGGCTACAAAGTGAGTGGTGGGTGGGCTCTGAATTTCTTCGTAGTCCGCATCCCAACCATCCTGGCCATAATCCGGCCAGGACTCTCCTGATAACGAGAGATGCTTTAGTGAATTTAAGATATCGCCAAAAGGCGAGCATTGGAAGATGTCCGCGGCGGTGAATTCCATAACTGGCGCCCAATCCGGATCGATTGGTAGGGGCGCGGGAGGTTCGGAGTCCGGCGAGGAGTCCGGCGCCTCGGAATCACGAGTTTCGCAGGGGACAAGATTAGTGTTCGGATCCATCGCCGTGGATGTTGAAGCCCCCAGGGCGGCGTCTATCCACCGGCCCTCGATCTGGGCGATCGGCTCCGGGCTAATGGCCGAAGCGGATCCGTGTGCGGCCACCAAGGCACTATTCGCCGGCAGAGCTAGATCATGCCCATCGTCACAGTGCGGCGCGCTTGGCTGTGGCTCGGGTCCGTCGAGGATCAAGTCTCCGTGGACATCGGCCGTGAAGTTTAAGCTTCCAAATCTAACCTGACGGCCAGGGGCGTAGCTTTCGATCTGCTCCAGATGGCCAAGTGAATTGGCCCGCAGGGCGAAGCCGCCGAATACGAAGATCTGTCCGGGGAGAAAAATCTCACCCTGGACAGCGTTGCAGGTTGAAGATGCCATCAAGCCTATCGTGACGACATAGAGGAACTCTCAATGAAAGCACCAATGTCGATGTCAAAACCGGCGGATCTCGGGTAGGGGGTCCCGAACTGTGCGTCTAGGCGGATGGTAACAGGAGACGAGGGACACGATGTTTTTACCCAGGTTCGGGCCCTCTCGATGGAGGTAAAACCCTATGTCCTGCTTGATTAATATTGATGATATGGGTAGTACAAGAGTAGATCTACCACGAGATCAAGAAGGCTAAACCCTAGAAGCTAGCCTATGGTATGATTGTTGTAATGTATGTTGTCCTACGGACTAAGGCCCTCCGGTTTATATAGACACCGGAGAGGGCTAGGGTTACACAGAGTCAGTTACAATGGTAGGAGATCTACGTATCTGTATTGCCAAGCTTGCCTTCCACGCCAAGTAACGTACCATCCGGACATGAGCCGGAGTCTTCAATCTTGTATATTCATAGTCTTGGAGTCCGGCGGACATTGATAGTCCGGCTGTCCGAACACCCCCTAGTCCAGGACTCCCTCAATGTTGTTTTATGTGTACAAAATAAAAGTTCTTGGAATGTCCTGGAAATCCACGGAGGCACCTTTTGGAATTAATAAGAATTTCTGGGTGAAAGAAATACACCAGGGGGCCCAGGGCCTTTCCACGAGACAGGGGGGCGCGCTCCCCCTTGTAGGGCGCGCCCCCTATCTCGTGGGCCCCCTGGACCTCCACCGACCTCAACTCCAACTCCATATATTCACGTTCGGGGAGAAAAAAATCAAAGAGAAAGTTTCATTGCGCTTCACGACACAGAGCCGCCGCCAAGCCCTAATCTCTCTCGGGAGGGCTGATTTGGAGTCCGTTCGGGCTCCGGAGAGGGGGATTCGTCGCCGTCGTCATCCTCAACCATCCTCCATCACCAATTTCATGATTCTCACCGCCGTGCGTGAGTAATTCCATCGTAGGCTTGCTGGATGGTGATGGGTTGGATGAGATTTATCATGTAATCTGTTAGGGTTTGATCCCTAGTATCCACTATGTTCTGAGATTGATGTTGCTATGACTTTGCTATGCTTAATGCTTGTCACTAGGTCCCGAGTGCCATGATTTCAGATCTGAACCTATTATGTTTTCATGAATATTTGTGTGTTCTTGATCCTATCTTGCAAGTCTATAGTCACCTATTATGTGTTATGATCCGACAACCCCGAAGTGACAATAATCGGGATACTTCTCGGTGATGACCGTAGTCTGAGGAGTTCATGTATTCACTATGTGCTAATGCTTTGTTCCGGTTCTCTATTAAAAGGAGGCCTTAATATCCCTTAGTTTCCGTAAGGACCCCGCTGCAACGGGAGGGTAGGACAAAAGATGTCATGCAAGTTCTTTTCCATAAGCACGTATGACTATTTACGGAATACATGCCTAGATTACATTGATGAATCGGAGCTAGTTCTATATCACCCTATGTTATAACTATTGCATGAGGAATCGCATCCGGCATAATTATCCATCATTGATCCATTGCCTACGAGCTTTTTATATATTGTTCTTTGCTTATTTACTTTTCCGTTGCTACTGTTACAACTACTACAAAAACCCAAAAACTTTTATCTTTACTTTTGGTACCGTTACCTTTATTATCATACCACTTTTGCTACTAAACACTTTGCTGAAGATACTAAGTTATCCAGGTGTGGTTGAATTGACAACTCAACTGCTAATACTCAAGAATATTCTTTGGCTCCCCTTGTGTCGAATCAATAAATTTGGGTTGAATACTCTATCCTCGAAAGCTGTTGTGATCCCCTATACTTGTGGGTTATCAAGACTAATTTCTGGCGCCGTTGCCGGGGAGCATAGCTCTATTCTCTGAGTCACTTGGGATTTATATCTGTTGATCACTATGAAGAACTTGAAAGACGATCAAACTACTATTTTGCTCTCAACTACGAGGGGAGGTAAGGAACTGCCATCTAGCTCTGCACTAGATTCTCCTTCCGTTATTAGTAGGCTTGCGACACCTAAACCTGCTACTACTATGAATTCTGATATGTCCCATGTTATTGATGATGCCACTTCTGCTATGCATGATGAAACTACTTATGTGTGTGATACTACTTTGCCATTAGGTGAATTTCTAGATGAACAACATGCTAGAGTTAGGGGGAATGAAAATATTGAAGAACCTATTATTGATGATAGTGATGATGAAGGTTCCCCCAATGATTATGTATTACCTGTTGTTCCTAAGGGTTATGTTATGAATGAAAAAAGCTGCTATGGAAATTCTTGCTTACAATGATAGAAATGATCTTAAGAAATTATTAGCTAAATGGAAGCAGCAGTCTCTAAATGCTAGAATTCTCTGTTGATCCTGATATTATTACTTTAGTTGAATCTGATCCTTTTTATGGCCTTGAATCTGAAACTGTTGTGGCACATCTTACCAAGTTGAATGATATATCCACCCTGTTTACTAATGATGAGAAGTCTCGCTATTTATATATCCTTAAGATATTTCCATTCTCATTAAAGGGTGATGCTAAGACTTGGTATAATTCTCTGGCTCCTGGTTGTGTGCATAGTCCCCAGGATATGATTTATTACTTCTTTGCTAAATATTTCCCTACTCATAAGAAACAAGCTGCCTTGCGGGAAATATATAATTTTGTGCAAATCAAAGAAGAGAGTCTCCCACAAGATTGGGGGAGGCTTCTCCGGTTACTTAATGCTTTGCCCGATCATCCTCTTAAGAAAAATGAAATACTTGATATCTTTTATAATGGACTAACTGATGCTTCCAAGGACTACTTGGATAGCTGTGCTGGTTGTGTTTTCAGGGAAAGAACAGTCGACGAAGCCGAAATATTATTGAATAATATGTTGACTAATGAAAATAATTGGACTCTTCCCGAGCCAGTTCCTGAAGTAATTCCTGAACCAATTAAGCCAACTCCTGAGCCTATTCCTAAACCCACTCCGAAGAAGAGAGGTATTTTATTTCTCAGTCCTGAAGATATGCAAGAGGCAAAGAAATCAATGAAAGAAAAAGGTATTAAAGCTGCAGATGTTAAGAATTTACCTCCTATTGAAGAAATACATGGTCTGAATATACCGCCTGAAGAACCACATTGACTTGATAACCCGACACAGGTAGTAAAGGTAAATTCTCTCTGTAGATATGATAAAGTTGAAATACCCTCTACTAAATTTCATAGCCCATGCTTAGACGAATTTGATGACTTTATGGCTAGACAAGAAAGTTTTAATGCTTATGTTGGTAGAGAGTTAAAGAATAATGCTTTCGAGATAGGACGCGTAGGTGATAATCTGGCTAGAGTTAAACATGAACTTCACCGTGTAAGCAAATATGCTTCTATGGTTGCTACTCAAGCTGAGCAAGTACTTAAAGCTCAAAATGATTTGCTTGATGAATTAAATAATAAAAATGATTTGCTGTTAGAGTGTCTACTAGAACTAGTATAATGACTCAGGAACCTTTGTATCCTGAAGGACACCCTAAGAGAATCGAGCAAGATTCTCAGAGAAATAATTTAGAGGCACCTAGTTCTTCTAAAAAGAAGAAAAAGAAAGATGATAGGACTTTGCATGCTTCTAATGAACCTACTGTAGACACACCTGAGAATCCCAATGATATTTCGATTTCTGATGCTGAAACACAATTAGGTGATGAACATGAACCTAGTGATAATGTTAATAATAATGTTCATGTTGATGCTCAACCTAGCAAAGACAATGATGTAGAGATTGAACCTGCTGTTGATCTTGATAACCCACAATCAAAGAATCAACATTATGATAAGAGAGATTTTGTTGCTAGGAAGCACAGTAAAGAAAGAGAACCATGGGTTCAGAAACCCATGCCCTTTCCTCCTAAACCATCCAAGTCAAAGGATGATGAGGATTTTGAGCGCTTTGCTGAAATGATTAGACCTATTTTCTTACGTATGCGCTTAACCGATATGCTAAAAGTAAATCCTTATGCTAAGTATATGAAGGATATTATTACAAATAAAAGAAGGATACCGGAAGCTGAAATTTCCACCATGCTTGCTAATTACACTTTTAAGGGAGGAATACCAAAGAAACTTGGAGATCTGGGTGTTCCAACTATACCATGCTCTATTAAAAGAAATTATGTTAGAACTGCTTTATGTGATCTTGGAGCCGGTGTTAGTGTTATGCCTCTCTCTTTATATCATAGACTTGAATTAAGTAAGTTGACACCTACTGAAATATCTTTGCAAATGGCTGATAAATCAACTGCTATACCTGTCGGTGTTTGTGAGGATGTGCCTGTTGTGGTTGCAAATGTCACTATCTTAACGGACTTTGTTATTCTTGATATTCCCAAGGACGATAGTATGTCTATTATCCTTGGTAGACCTTTCCTTAATACTGCAGGGCTATTATTGATTGCAACAAAGGCAATTTCACTTTTCATGTTAATGGTAATGAGCATACGGTACACTTTCCGAGGAAACAATCTCAAGTTCATAGCATCAATTCTATTGAAAAAGTTCCAACTATCATTTTTGGAGGTTTTGAATTTCCTCTCCCTACTGTGAAGAAAAAGTATGATATTCTTATTGTTGGGGATTTTCATATCCCCGTTGAGGTAACTTAGTGTTATTCGAAATTTCTCCGGTTCCGTGTTATTCGGAATGGGTTTGTTAACAAGACTTGATCAACCTTGTTAGTGGATTCATTTTGGTGATCATGAGATGGATGAAACTAGAAGGCACAACCTTCTGTACCCTCTTTTTACTTTTTGTTATTTAGAATAAATAAAGCAAAAATAGTGTTATCCGTCTATTTTCCGAATTATCCGTGCATTAAAAAATAGTCCGAAAATAAAAGTGCTCCAAATGCCCTGCAAATTTAGTATGATTTTTTCTGGAATATTTGAGGATTTTAGGCACTGAAAACACTGCATGAGGGGCAAGCACCAGGCCACGAGAGAGGAGGGCGCGCCCCCCCGTAGGGCGCGCCCCCTATCTCGTGGCCCCCTGGTGGCTCCCCTCCACTTATGCCAGCACCCACACACTTCATCTTCTACCCAAAAAAACCCCATCCAGCTCAAGCACGAGTTCTAGCTCATTTTGCTGCGATTTTTGATCTCCTAGCTCAAAGCTCCATTCACAAAACTGCTTTGGGGGATTGTTGCTTGGTATGTGACTCCTCCATTGGTCCAATTAGTTTTTGTTCTAGTGCTTTATTCATTGCAAATTCTTGCTACATAGGTGACCATGTTCTTGAGCTTGCATGTTAAATTTTTAAGGTCCCAAGCAATTCCAATGCATGATATAGGCTCTAGGCACTTGTAGGAGTAGTTGCTATCAATCTTGTTTAGTTTTATTCACTTTTATTTTGAAGTTACTAAAATTTCAGAAATTTTCAGAAAAAGAAATATGCTTAGAAGAATGTACCAAGGAGGTTCCTCGGCAAAGAAAGGGCCAAGGATTGCTATACGTGAACAAGATGTTAATTTGCCAAGGGACGCAAATGTACGGGCTTGTGAGTGGCCATCCGATGATTTTATGGTCGAAGCAGGCTTCAAGGAGGAATTTGACGCGTATGTGTGTAATGCCGAGCTGGACGACTTCTTACAAGATAAGTGTCCTCAATATTATCAATTGACTGATTCCTTTGTGCGGAGGTTCGAATATATTTCTGCGCGTAATTCTCCTAGTGTCATGTTTGATATTTATGATACATCTTATACCATGGATTTAGAGGATTTCACAACTGCTTGCAAACTCCCACAGTGGGGTAATATTAATGATCCTCCCAAATCTGAATTTAGATACTTTCTTGCTAGTATTGATGTGGGAGAATCTAGGGACGTAGCACAAGCTACCATAGGGAGCATTCATTTTCCTGCTATACATTACTTTGCTCTCTTTATTGGTAGATGCATTAACGGTAAGGAAGAAGTATGTCACATGTGTGCCCCTGATCTTTGTGTCCTCAAGAGTGTTGTGTCAGGTTATAAAGGTTATAACTTGGGGGCAATAGTTGCACGTAGGTTGCAGAATAATAGTAGAAGGGGAGATTTCTTTGGAGGAATTTATGCAACCCGTGTAGCTAATTTTCTTAATATAGCTCCACGAGAGGGGGATATGATTGTACCTCCTGTTTATTTGGACTAGGTAAGTGCCCGTGCGTTGCACCGGGAAAACATTATGTATGCATGGATGATATACCAGGTCATGCTATTAAAAATTAACTCAACCAAAAACTTCATTAGGCTTAACCCTCCTTTTTTTAACATCACACGTGAGCAATGCATGTAATTTCTTAAATAAAAAGTTAAGGTGGAGTGAACTTGAGCAAATAATTATGTAAAATCCAAAGTAGTCCATAACTCTACAGTCTACTCCCTCCGTTCCTGAATATAAGTATTTTTAGAAAATTTAATATGGACTACATACGGATGTATATAGACTTATTTTAGACTTATTTTGCTCCGTATGTAGTCCATATATGAATCTCTAAAAATACTTAGATTTAGGAACGAAGGGAGTATACACATTAATAACTTATATGATATGCAATTCATGTCTTTGATCCATTAAAATTCACAAGAATATTTTTGAAAAATCCACAAGGCAAACACAAAAATTCTGAAAACATATATACCTGTGCAAGTTGGCTAGCAAGTTGACTACTAGCCCAATTGCTTGAAACGTCCCTCTGTAGTTCCACTTGGGAGAGCGGGCACGCGGTTTGACTGCTAGCCCAATTACTTGGGATATTTTGTGCCTCCCAATTGCTTGTGCCAGCGTTGGGAGAGCGAGCTGCTATGGATGATCCCATTGTATCGCCGTCGGAGCGCGCCATGCCTACTCCGCCGCTGGATGTACCTGTACTTGCTAGGTTTGCAGCTGTCACTACCCAATCCACGTTCCAATTAGCGGCTAGACGCTTGGTGCCGCCGAACAGAGCGAGACCTCGTGCCACGCTATTCGCACTGCAAGGCGCTGCTTCATCCCTCCCCTTTTCTTATTCCTAATGACAAACACCGACGACGCTGTGCAAGTAACACCGGCGAATCAATCAAATCTACCTACATCCACAGCTGCATGGTGGATAGGCGCCATGCACGCATCGAACTGGTCCACCACCAGACCACAGCTGCTGCAGGATCGCCTCGCGCATCTCTTTTTCTTCTTCCCTCGCTAATCGCCTCGCACACCAACCGCACCTCTATCAGCAATCACGGTGCCCGCTCTTCACGCTGCTTTGGGCATCTTCATTGGGAGGCAAGCCCCTCCTCTAGATCAGATCGAGCGGGGGTGAGGCGGTAGATCGGGCGGGTGGGTTTGCAAGGAAGAAAAAAAAGGAAACTGAACGGTAGTTACGGGAGATATTAATTAAGGGAATCGGCAGAGGTTGCATGAAGGGGAGACATGGGGTATCGACAAAACAATTGACGTAAGAGGGGAGAGGGAACGCTACATTTCTTTTAGGTAGTAGAGATAAAGAAGCTATGTTTGATCATCATTTTCTTGAGAGGAATGAACAATTCCTCCATTATCGACTAATCTATGACAGGCGCAATGTCGTCCCTGTTAATCTTCCTTCCCCCTACCTTTTTGATTATCAGGCAAGAGGAAGATACGTTGTCACCAGGGAGGAAGCAACTGAATATGAGAGGGGAATGGAGGCAGCTGGCCAACATACTGCTGCTCAGGAGGCTGTTGCCTCTACATCTCAGTACAACCCCAGTTTCACTTATGGATATCAGCCAGGCGGTCATTGGTATTAGACCAACTTAGGCCAAAAGCCTAAGCTTGGGGGAGTACGTATTTCTCACCGACTTTACATTCATGTTCACATACTAGTCGTCGGTGCTCATACTCTTTCGTTGTATTATCCATGCTAGTTTAAATTTCTTTTTCTAGCTTTCTTCTTGTGTGTTTGATAAACTTTAAGAATAACCAAAAAAATTAGTTAGTTTAATTTCCATGCTTTTAGTACGAATTAAAATGAAAACCCAAAAAGATTTCTCGTTCTTCTTTTACTTGTTGGGAGCTTTCCCGTGTAAATAGTTTTATTTTCTTTTCTTTCCTTTGGGGGTCAAGAAGACCATATTGAAAATGCTTAGAGGCTCTTATATGCATGCTTGTCTATTTAACTTAGAGCCCATATTACTTTGTCTTCTCTCTTGAGTTGAATGCTTGCAGATTCCAGCTTTGTCCAATGCACGTGCACTCTTATTATTATACACATCGTTCGGTCGTGCAAGTGAAAGGCAATAATGACGATATATGATGGACTTATTGGGATGAGAAAAGCTGGTATGAACTCGACCTCTCTTGTTTTTGTAAATATGATGATTCATCGTTCTTGAGTCAGCTATTATGACGTAAACATATTTGCAATGACATTTAGAGATTATAGTTACTTGTGCCATGCTTGATTAGCTATGAGTTATAATGGTTTACCTTGCGTGCCAACATGCT
The DNA here is from genome assembly GCF_002162155.2 of Triticum dicoccoides. Lineage (NCBI taxonomy): Eukaryota > Viridiplantae > Streptophyta > Magnoliopsida > Poales > Poaceae > Triticum > Triticum dicoccoides. The sequence continues at coordinate 252,728,679 of NC_041391.1, forward strand.
ATTAGAATGATTATGATGTGGTATGATGGGATGGTATCCTCCTTTGAATAAATTGAGTAACTCGACTTGGCACATGTTCACGCATGTAGTTGAATCAAATCAACATAGCCTTCATGATATTTATGTTCATGGTAGATTATGTCCTACTCATGCTTGTACTCGGTGTGAATTAATTTGAATGCATGTTTACGACTATTTTCGCTCTCTCAGTTGGTCGCTTCCCAGTCTTTTGCTAGCCTTCACCTGTACTAAGCGGGAATACTGCTTGTGCATCCAAACTCCTTAAACCCCAAAGTTGTTCCATATGAGTCCACTATACCTTCCTATATGCGGTATTACCTGCCGTTCCAAGTAAATTTGTATGTGCCAAGCTCCAAACCTTCAAATGCAATTCTGTTTTGTATGCTCGAGCAGCTCATGTTACAACTAGGGCTGCCTATATCTTCCATGCTAGGTGGGTTATTCTCACGAGGAGTGGACTCCGCTCCTCATTCACGAGAAAGGGCCGGTAACCGGGATGCCCAGTCCCATGATCCAAAACGATCAAAGCAAATCAAAATAATTAGACAAAACTCCCCCAGGGCTGTTGTATGTTGGAGTCACTCGTTGTTTCGAGCAAGCCATGGATTGATGCTTGTTGGTGGTTGGGGGAGTATAAATCTTTACCATTCTGTTTGGGAACTGCCTATAATGCATTTAGTATGGAAGATACAGCCATCTCATAGTTGTTGCATTGACAAAAAAAGTATGCCGCTCAAAATGTTACTCAATCTCTATTTTAAAATCGAGCTCTGGCACCTCTACAAATCCCTGCTTCCCTCTGCGAAGGTCCTATCTATTTACTTTTATGTTGAGTCATCATCCTTCTTATTAAAAGCACCCGCTGGAGAGCACACTATCATTTGCATTCATTATTATTGGTTTATATTGGGTATGACTTGACTGGATCTCTTTTACCATGAATTACAATGTTTAGTCAGTCCGTGATCTTTAAAGGTGCTCTGCATTTATGTTTTGCGGTCTCAGAAAGGGCTAGCGAGATACCATTTTGTTATATCATGTTATGATTATTTTAAGAAAGTGTTGTCATCTGAGTTTTATTATTATGGCTCGCTAGCTGATTACGTTATTGATATGAGTAATTGTAAGACCTATGTGTTATTGTGAGTATGGTTAGTTCATAATATTTGCTGAAACTTGAATGTTGGCTTTTCATGTTACAACAACAAGAGCAAACAGAGTTTGTAAAAGTTTTTATTTATCACTTTCAGTTTATCAACTGACTTGCTTGAGGACAAGCAAAGGTTTAAGCTTGGGGGAGTTGATACGTCTCCAATGTATCTACTTTTCCAAACACTTTTGCCCTTGTTTTGGACTCTAACTTGCATGATTTAAATGAAACTAAACCGCACTGACGCTGTTTTCAGCAGAACTACCATGATGTTGTTTTATGTGTAGAAAAGAAAAGTTCTCAGAATGTCCTAGAAATCCACGGAGGTACTTTTCGGAATTAATAAGAATTTTTGGCGAAAGAATTAATGCCAGGGGGCCCACGGCCTGTCCACGAGACAGGGGGTGCCCCCCCTAGGGCGCGGCCTCCTATCTCGTGGGCCCCCTGGACCTCCACCGACGTCAACTCCAACTCCATATATTCACGTTCGGGGAGAAAAAAATCAGGGAGAAAGTTTCATCGCGTTTTACGACATGGAGCCACCGCCAAGCCCTAATCTCTCTCGGGAGGGCTGATCTAGAGTCCGTTCGGGGCTCCGGAGAGGGGGATTCATCGCCGTCATCATCATCAACCATCCTCCATCACCAATTTCATGATGCTCACCGCCGTGCGTGAGGAATTCCATTGTAGGCTTGCTGGACGGTGATGGGTTGGATGAGATTTACCATGTAATCGAGTAAGTTTTGTTAGGGTTTGATCCCTAGTATCCACTATGTTCTGAGATTGATGTTGCTATGACTTTGCTATGCTTAATGCTTGTCACTAGGGCCCGAGTGCCATGATTTCAGATCTGAACCTATTATGTTTTCATGAATATATGTGTATTCTTGATCCTATCTTGCGAGTCTATAGTCACCTATTATGTGTTATGATCCGACAACCCCGAAGTGACAATAATCGGGATACTTCTCGGTGATGACCGTAGTTTGAGGAGTTCATGTATTCACTATGTGCTAATGCTTTGTTCCGGTTCTCTATTAAAAGGAGGCCTTAATATCCCTTAGTTTCCGTAAGGACCCCGCTGCAACGGGAGGGTAGGACAAAAGATGTCATGCAAGTTCTTTTCCATAAGCACGTATGGCTATTTACAGAATACATGCCTACATTACATTGATGAATTGGAGCTAGTTCTATATCACCCTATGTTATAACTATTGCATGAGGAATCACATCCGGCATAATTATACATCACTGATCCATTGCCTATGAGCTTTTCATATATTGTTCTTTGCTTATTTACTTTTCCGTTGCTACTGTTACAACTACTACAAAAACCCGAAAACATTTATATTTACTTTTGCTACCGTTACCTTTATTATCATACCACTTTTGCTACTAAACACTTTGCTGCAGATACTAAGTTATCCAGGTGTGGTTGAATTGACAACTCAACTGCTAATACTCAAGAATATTCTTTGGCTCCCCTTGTGTCGAATCAATAAATTTGGGTTGAATACTCTACCCTCGAAAGCTGTTGCGATCCCCTATGCTTGTGGGTTATCAGCCCGAACTTGGGTAAACATCGTGTCCCCTATCTCCTATTACCATCAACCTTAGACGCACAGTTCGGAACCCCCTACCCGAGATCCGTTGTTTTGACACCGACAGATGCCCTCCCTCTTTCTTCTACCAACTATCAGTAAATTACTTGGAGCTATATTTTTATTCGTCACAAGATATGAGATGAGTCTTTCCTTTTTTGCTTTTTAGTTTTCCAAAATCATCTTTGTTGCACACACCTTTTTGAGAGTGACACTCATTATACGTGATTCCTTAGAATACTCTTTGTGTTTCACTTATATGTTGTGAGCTAGTCATTTGCTCTAGTGCTTCACTTATCTTTTAGAGCACAACGGTGGTTATATTTAAAGAAAAAGTTGCGCTCTCATCCTTCACTTATATCATTTTGAGAGTTGCTAATAGTAATGTCAATATGCACAAGTTACGAATTTGGTCCTAATATGATAGGTATTTGAAAGTGCAACTATCCCTAGGTGATTTTAGTAATTCATAACAACATATAGCTCATTGAGCTAATGCTATTCCAAGACTATTATTTCAGGAAAGCTCAATGAATGGCATGGCATGGATGATGAAAGTGGATCCCTCAAAATACTAAGGACAAAGGATTGGCTCAAGCTCAAAAGCTCAAGACTCTTCATTTTACATTTTAGTGATCCAAGATCACATTGAGTCTATAGGAAAAGCCAATACTATCAAGGAGGGATGAGGTGTTGCTTAATGAGCCTCTTGCTTCATGTGCTTAGTGATATTCTCCAAAACCCTCAACTACTTTCTCACATCCACAAATGACCTAAACCCAAAGCCAAAATCGGTCACACTAATTCTTCCTATCCGGCGCCACCGATTCCAAAAGTCATAGCCACTGCCACAAACCCTAAGCAAATCGGTCTTACCGATAGGGATCCCGGTCTCACCGAGATGGGGTTGTAATCTCTCTGTTTCCCTTCGTAACGTTTCGGTCTAACCAAAGTGAGCGATCAGTCCCACCGAGATTGCAATGTAAACTCTCTGTTTCCTTTTTGTAACATTTCGGTCTCACCAAAAAGAGCAAATCGGTCCCACCAAGTTTACCTGACCAACTCTCTGGAAAGCTTATTACCAAATCGGTCTCACCGAGTTTGTGTAATCGGCATTACCGAGATTACATTATGCCCTAACCCTAACCGAATCGGTCTCACCGAGATGCATGTCAGTCCCACCGAAAATCGCTAACGGTCACTAGGTTTACTAAATCGGTCCGACCGAGTTTAACGATTCGGTCCCACCGAGTTTGGTAAATTGTTTGTAATGGTTAGATTTTGTGTGGTGGCTATATATACCCCTCCACCTCCTCTTCATTCGTGGAGAGAGCCATCAGAACGAAATTACACTTCCAACTTACCATTTCTGAGAGAGAACCACCTACTCATGTGTTGAGGCCAAGATATTCCATTCCTACCATATGAATCTTGATCTCTAGCCTTCCCCAAGTTGCTTTCCACTCAAACCTTCTTTCCACCAGATCCAAAACCTATGAGAGAGAGTTGAGTGTTGGGGAGACTATCATTTGAAGCACAAGAGCAAGGAGTTCATCATCAATGCACCATTTGTTACTTCTTGGAGAGTGGTGTCTCCTAGATTTGCTAGGTGTCACTTGGGAGCCTCCAACAAGATTGTGGAGTTGAACCAAGGAGTTTGTAAGGGCAAGGAGATCGCCTACTTCGTGAAGATCTACCGCTAGTGAGGCAAGTCCTTCGTGGGCGACGGCCATGGTGGGATAGACAAGGTTGCTTCTTCGTGGACCCTTCGTGGGTGGAGCCCTCCGTGGACTCGCGCAGCCGTTACCCTTCGTGGGTTGAAGTCTCCATCAACGTGGATGTACGATAGCACCACCTATCGGTACCACGCTAAAAACATCCGTGTCTCCAATTGCGTTTGAATCCTCCAAACCCTTCCCTTTACTTTCTTGCAAGTTGCATGCTTTAATTTCCGCTACCTATATACTCTTTGCATGCTTGCTTGAATTGTGTGATGTTTGCTTGACTTGTCCTAAAATAGCTAAAATCGGCCAAACTCTAAAATTGGGAAAAGGTTAAGTTTTTATTGGTCAAGTAGTCTAATCACCCCCCCCCTCTAGACTTACTTCAAGGTCCTACAAGTGATATCAGAGCTTTGGTCTCCATTTGCTTTGATTTCCATAGCTTTTGGTGGTCATAGCCTTGGTTTCACAACCTAGGAGAGTATGGCGTCTAGCAAGGGAAATTATCACCGTAGAGGTCCTTACTTTGATGGTACTAATTTTGCTAGTTGGAAGCATAAGATGGAAATGCATATTCTTGGACATAACCCCGCCGTTTGGGCAATTATTTGTATTGGCTTGCAAGGTGAATTCTTTGATGGGAGAGAACCGAACCGTGAAGCTAATGCGGAAGAATTGAAGATGTTGCAATACAATGCTCAAGCTTGTGATATCATCTTTAACGGATTGTGCCCCGAAGAATTCAACAAAATCAGCCGTCTTGAGAATGCAAAGGAAATTTGGGATACTTTGATTGATATGCATGAAGGTACCGAGTCCGTCAAGGAATCCAAGTTGGGTGTGCTCCAAAGTCAGCTTGACAAGTTCAAAATGAAGGATGGTGAAGGTGTCGCTGAAATGTACTCTAGGCTTGCTCTTATCACAAATGAGATTGCCGGCTTAGGGAGTGAAGAGATGACCGACAAATTGTTGCTCATGAGATGTCACTCAAGGATAAGGAGGAACTTCACAACAAGTCAAGTGGTGCTTACAAAGCCTCAAGTGAAGCCCCCACATCATCAAGTGAGAAACCAACCTTCAATGAAGAATTGAGCTTAATGGTGAAGAACTTCAACAAATTCTACAAGAGTAGAAGCAAAGACAGTAGCTCCAAGTCAAGGTCTTACAATGACAAAAGATTTTCTAGTCGAGAGTGCAATTGCTACAATTGTGGGAGACCCGGACACTACTCTAATGAGTGTACGACACCCTACAAAAGAAGAGAAGATTCTCCAAGAAGAAGGAGCAAAAGAGAAAAATCACCACCAAGAGAGAGGAGGAGTAGAGATGATCGTTATGAATGAAGACCCTCACGGAGAAGCAAGGATTCGGAAAGGAAGGACAAGTCATCAAGGAGCTACACAAAACGAAGACATCAAGATCATGTTGGTGAATGGGTATCCGGCTCCGACTCCGACAATCACTCCGAGAGAAGCTATCACTCCGACTCCGAATATACTCAAGATGAAGGTGTTGCCGGTCTAGCACTTGTGTCAACCAACACCGACGACATATTTGACTCACCAAATGAAGGTGTTGGAAGATGCTTCATGGCCAAAGGTCCAAAGGTAACACATCCTGAGTATGTTGATTTCAATAGTGATGAAGATGACTTGCTTGTGGATGATGATTTACTTGTTGACAACTCTAGTGATGAATACTGTGATGAAACGTCAATTAATCATGCTAATCAAGATAAAACGAATGAAAATGATAAGGAGAAGATTGAGCTTCTAACTAAAGAACTAAACTCTCTTAAGTTAGCTCATGAAACTATCTACGAAGATCATCGAGAACTTTTAAGGGCTCATGAGAAGTTACGCTTTGAAAAGCTCAATCTTGAGCAAGAGCATGAGTTCTTAAAAGCAATCAATGATGATCTTTGCAAGAAAAGTTCTTCTTACATTGCCAAGCATTTACTCTTATCTACTTACATGCCTCAAGTCAAGTCTAGTAACAAGTACAAGAAAGATACTTCCTCTAGTAGTAACAATAATAATGTTAAATCCAATATTGTTGCTTCTAGTAGTTCTCTTGATTCCACTAATGATTCTCTTAGCCAAGTTGCACTTGAGCAAGAAAATAGCTTATTGAAGGGAATTATAGAGAAAGGTGTTTACAAGAGCCTTGCCGGGAGTAAGCAATTCGAGGAAATTGTACGCAAGCAAGGAAGGCACTGGAAGAATCAAGGTGTTGGTTTTGAACGAAAGTTCAATGCCAATGGAGTTGAGTGGGAAGAAGATCAATACCCCAAGACGAAGTTTGTTCCTCAACAAGAGAAGTATGATCCTACTTCCTTCAAGGGAACACAAGCTCAAGATGATCTTCCACCACAAGACCATAAGAACAAAGGCAAGGGCAAGCTTCAAGAAGAGATTGATTCATTTGAAGAAGCACCTAAAGCCTCGTTCAAGTGGGTCCCCAAGACTACGTCAAGTTCTACTTCATCAAGTACAACTAAAACTCCAAGGATTCCCATCAAGATGATGTGGATCCCGAAGAAGAAGAACTAGAGAGTTCTTGAGGGTGACTCTGCCAACATTCTTCACTCATATCATTTTGGCAAGAAGAAGTGCAATCAACTTCCACATCTTGCACTAGTTCAAGGAGTCACAAACCCTCATGTTGGTAAGGCAAGGGACAAGGTAACCTAGTGATTTCATGGACATCATCATGTGCGTGCATCACTCTATGTCTATGGATATTCTTGTTTGTTCCTTGTGGGACTAACCCATGTAGGTAAGTTGAAAGTGCAACTCACTCCAAAGGATTGCTCCAAATGATCTACACCAACATTGAGCATCTACATCTTCAACACCTACATGAAGTCATCATCGACAAAACCCAAGGTTAGTTCATCCCTCTAGGAGGGGATCTCACATCTAGGGGGAGCTTAACTCTAAGAATTGAGTCAAAGCAACTCTAATGGTGTGAACACATCAATGCATTATGTAAAAGTGGTAACCCCACTTGCGCATAAACGATGAGTATGACCTATGATCAAATGTTCTCATTTGACTCCTAAGTCAATATACTCATATATAGATGACCTAGTCATCGCCAATTGTTTGATAGATGCTAGAATTGGTTGTGCATGCTTTGCCACATATTTCATTTGCCATCTTATTGTGTGAGCATGTTGGTGCATATTTTACTCATTCAAGGACATCCACTTGTTGTTTTGATTGTTTGGGTTCTTTTCTTTTTGCCAAGTGGATGGACAAGAATGCCTAAGAACCTTTTTTAGCTATCTATGCTTTTCTCCTATGAAACTCTATTCATGCTACATCACAAAATTTGATCAAGTCAGATTCGAATCACTCTGTGTGAGGAGCACTCGGAGTCCCCGATTCGTCATAGACTTAAACTTCCAAAACCTCTTTGTGATTCTCGGTCAGACCGATTCCTCCATTTCGGTCCTACCGAGATCACCAAGTTGATCTGAGTTTTCAATCTCGGTGCAACCGATTTGAACTTCTCGGTCTCACCGATTTGCTTTAACTGAACATAGTTATGCATCTCGGTGCCACCGAGTTGTTGCACTCGGTCACACTGACAGGGTCGGGCTATATATAGCCACGGGCAAAATTTTGGAAATTTCTCCGAAACCCTTCGCCCGCGCAATAGCTCGCTCTGCCATCGGAGGTCTCCGGATCGTCTCCTCGTCGCCAGCAGCCTCCTGTCGCTGGTCTCCGCCGCCGTCAATGGATTTCGTCCCCACCGTTGCCGCCGTAGCAAGTCCACCGCCAAGTTAGGGTATGGACTTGATCTTTGTGCTATCCACGTCTGATTCCAAGCACATTGTATTCTTATTGAATCTTGCCACGATTGAAACTCCTCTATCCAGCCAAAGTAGTCCATAGATTCGATGAGATTCAAATTTTTAGGGTTAGGTTTCCGCCGAAACCATCTCGGACCCACCGAGTTGAAAAACTCGGTCTCACCGATTTGGCTTATGCCATTGCACTAGTGACTCTCGGTCTGACCGAGAATTACTAATCGGTGCGACCGATTTGAGGATTCTGTGAAACCCTAGCAGTCTTGGTGCCACCGAACTGTGACTCGGTCCAACCAAGATCATTAGTTTAGGTTCCAAAACTGCTTCAGTATCACCGAGTTTGAAAATCGGCTGATCCGAAATGCTTTCTGTGGAAAACTAAAACTGAACTTTTGAATCATTCTTTTGCAAAAATCTCTGCATTTTGTGATGCTCATCTATTCTATCTCATCTATAACTCTTCACAGGGTCAGCAGTCAGCTTTTGCAGTATGTCAGATCAGAGTGACAGCCAGAACAGGTCAGTAGAGCAGATGGACTTGAGTGAGGGCACTAGTCCCTCAACTTCAGATGAAGGGAGCAGAAGTACTCCTAGCAATTTGCCTAAGGCTGCAACTAGGCAAAGGAGGAAAAGAACTTCAGATTCAGAGGATGAAGATTACAAAGCTGAGGAAGATGAGGCTACTTCCAAGAAAGTGGTGCTCAAGAAGGAATATGGCTCTGCACATAGCACTAAGCCAGGTCTGAAGAAGAAAGTTCCTGCCAAAAGGACACCAATGCCAAAGGCTAGAAAGTCCACTCAAGTGCCAGCTCAGGCTCAACCCGAAGAAGCACCTGAGAAGAAAGTCACTTCTTCCAAACCTCAAAAAGTCCCCACTGGTGAAATTATGAAGTTCACAATTGAATCAGAGGATGATGGTGATCAGGACAAGAAAAAGAAGAGAGCAAGAACCACAACTGCCAAGGTCCTTGGAAAGCCCTCTATGAGAAGAGATTCTGAAGAAGAGGAAGAGGATGCTGCACCAGCACCTAAGGCACCTAAGCTTATGGGTGATGCAATTAGATTAGGGGCTGCAACATCCAAGCCCAAGGAAGCACCCAAAGCTGCCTTCAAGGCCAAGCAAGTTCCAAAGAGGAATACTAGGAGTATTCCAGCTGCTGAGAAGAACAAGGCCCGAGTGCCCAATGTTGCTGAAGATGAGGATGAAGGACAGGTCCTAAGAAAGCTCAAGCCCAAGATACCAGACCACAATGATGCCCATCCTGTGGCTGAGGACATGAGAATCAGGAAGGATTCAGGGCTGAGACTGTGGAGGATGGAAGATCCATATGCTTCAAGAAGAAGAACTGCTGTTGACTACAGGTTCCATACAAAGGAACAGCAGGACTTTTATGAAACAATTCTGTTGGACAAGAAACCCATAGTTTGTGACATGAGGTGGGTCGACTGGACCTACATCAAGGACAATGAGCAACACTATCTTGGAGTGCAAGAAAGCTTTGTTGCTTGTGGAGTTACTGATTTTGTTCGACAGAAGTTCACCAACTAGAATGATGAGCTTTTCATGCAGTTCTACTCCATAGCACATTTTTACCCAGATGGTAGAATTGTTTGGATGTCTGAAGGTACAAGGTACCAATCCACTGTTGAAGAATGGGCAAGTCCGATAAATGCCCCCAAGGAAAATGAGGATGACCTGGACATTTATGCAAAGAAGAAGATGGATCACAACTCCATGGCTCACATGTACAAGGAGATCCTAGACAAGGCAGTAGAGACTCATAAGTTTGGATCAGTTCACTTTCTGCTGTCAAGGTTGCCAACCATCAATTGGATTCTGAGGCACACTTTGCTGCCCAAGTCTGGTGACCATAACATGATCAGAGGGCATGCCATCAACATGTTGCATGTGTTTGATGTGCCACAGAAGTTCAAAGTCATGAGCCTAATGATTGAAACCATTAAGAGGACTGCAGCAGATCAGAAGAGGAGCTGTGGATATGCACCTCAGATTCAGGAATTGATTAACTCAAAGATGGGCACAGCGAAATATCAGTTGGATAAGGAACATTTTCCACTTTATCCAGACTTTGAGGACAATGAGGTTGTCATGAATGAAAATGATCCACAATCTGTTCAAGCTCAGGAGAAGAAGGAGAAGGCAAAGAAGGAGAACGCTGACAAGATGCCAACTCAAGAGGAGGCATCTGAATATTTCTTGAAAACCAAACAGGAGCAGCTTGGTTACTTGATAGCATCTACAGTAAGGATTGAGAAAGGACTGGCCACCCTCACTCAGAATCAGGAGAGCCTTGAGAGAATCATGGAACTCAAATTCCATGACCTTGATGTTAAAGTAACTGAGATTCAGTCAGTTGTAGAGCAGCTGCAGGATGATATGCATGAGAGACAGGGCAAGACTACCACCAATATGTTTGCCAGAGTGCCCAGAACCCAGAGGTCAGTTGCAGTGCCAGTGATAGACACTAGAGCAACAACTTCAGCACCAGCTACTGCCCCTACAGTTCCAGTGCAACCAGCTCCAGCATCCACTCCAGCACCCTCTACTTCAACTGAAGCCTTCGTCCAAGGAGTCATCAGGACACCACCACCAAAAGATCAAGCCTGAGAGTCGATCTAGCACTATGCATTTTCTATGAACTTTTTGGTAACTTCTTGCCAAAGGGCGAGAAAAATGTATAGATCATAGGCTTCGAGAGAGAGTGTGTTTCTTTTGTTCTCTCTTGCTTTATTTGGTGGTCTTTAAACTTTGTTTGCTTTTGGTTGAGATACTATGCTTGTGAGACATTGATGATCATGTGTTTGATCGTAAGCTACACTTATGCATGCTTGATATTATCCTATCTATCTTATGTGATCATTCACTATGCTTGGTGATGAGTGCATGTATTCATTGTTTATTATTTTGAGCGCTCCACCAAGATGTATGTGACATGGAAGAGTAACCCATGAGCCTAATTCATTGTGCATTTGCAGTCCAAAGCAAATCTTAACCCATGCACAAATTTAGGGGGAGCTCTTGCTTATCACATACTTCTCAAAGCGACGATGTTATTCAATCTTATTATCATTTGTCGAAGCTTTGATCTATATGTTGTCATCAATTACCAAAAAGGGGGAGATTGAAAGTGCAACTATCCCTAGGTGGTTTTGGAAATTCATAACAACATATAGCTCATTGAGCTAATGCTATTCCAAGACTATTATTTCAGGAAAGCTCAATGAATGGCATGGCATGGATGATGAAAGTGGATCCCTCAAAATACTAAGGACAAAGGATTGGCTCAAGCTCAAAAGTTCAAGACTCTTCATTTTACATTTTAGTGATCCAAGATCACATTGAGTCTATAGGAAAAGCTAATACTATCAAGGAGGGATGAGGTGTTGCTTAATGAGCCTCTTGCTTCATGTGCTTAGTGATATGCTCCAAAACCCTCAACTACTTTCTCACATCCAGAAATGACCTAAACCCAAAGCCAAAATCGGTCACACCGATTCTTCCTATCCGGCGCCACTGATTCCAAAAGTCATAGCCACTGCCACAAACCCTAAGCAAATCGGTCTTAGCGATAGGGATCTCGGTCTCACCGAGATGGGGTTGTAATCTCTTTGTTTCCCTTCGTAACGTTTCGGTCTAACCGAAGTGAGCGATCGGTCCCACCGAGATTGCAATGTAAACTCTCTATTTCCTTTTTGTAACATTTCGATCTCACCAAAAAGAGCAAATCAGTCCCATCGAGTTTACCTGACCAACTCTCTGGAAAGCTTATTACTAAATCGGTCTCACCGAGTTTGTGTAATCGGTCTTACCGAGATTAGTTATGCCCTAACCCTAACCGAATCGGTCTCACCGAGATGCATGTCAGTCCCACCGAAAATCACTAACGGTCACTAGGTTTACTAAATCGGTCCGACCGAGTTTAACGATTCGGTCCCACCGAGTTTGGTAAATTGTGTGTAACGGTTAGATTTTGTGTGGAGGCTACATATACCCCTCCACCTCCTCTTCATTCATGGAGAGAGCCATCAGAACGAAACTACACTTCCAACTTACCATTTCTGAGAGAGAACCACCTACTCATGTGTTGAGGCCAAGATATTCCATTCCTACCATATGAATCTTGATCTCTAGCCTTCCCCAAGTTGCTTTCCACTCAAACCTTCTTTCCACCAGATCCAAAACCTATGAGAGAGAGTTGAGTGTTGGGGAGACTATCATTTGAAGCACAAGAGCAAGGAGTTCATCATCAACGCACCATTTGTTACTTCTTGGAGAGTGGTGTCTCCTAGATTGGCTAGGTGTCACTTGGGAGCCTCCGACAAGATTGTGGAGTTGAACCAAGGAGTTTGTAAGGGCAAAGAGATCGCCTACTTCGTGAAGATCTACCGCTAGTGAGGCAAGTCCTTCGTGGGCGACGGCCATGGTGGGATAGACAAGGTTGCTTCTTCGTGGACCCTTCGTGGGTGGAGCCCTCCGTGGACTCGTGCAGCCGTTACCCTTCGTGGGTTGAAGTCTCCATCAACGTGGATGTACGATAGCACCACCTATCGGAACCACACTAAAAACATCCGTGTCTCCAATTGCGTTTGAATCCTCCAAACCCTTCCCTTTACTTTCTTGCAAGTTGCATGCTTTAATTTCCGCTGCCTATATACTCTTTGCATGCTTGCTTGAATTGTGTGATGATTGCTTGACTTGTCCTAAAATAGCTAAAATCGGCCAAACTGTAAAATTGGGAAAAGGTTAAGTTTTTATTGGTCAAGTAGTCTAATCACCCCCCCCCTCTAGACTTACTTCAAGGTCCTACAGTATTCAAGAGGGATATAATAAAAATTTCATGTAGATCATTGAATATGATAAGCTTGATTCCTTGCAATAGTTTTGTGATATAAAGATGGTAATATGTGGGAGGTACTAGTGAATGATTGTGGTTTAGTAAGAATATTGGTATTAAGGTTTGTGATTCCCGAAGAATGCACGTATAGTCTCTCGTTATGCTAAGTTGGAGCATGATTTACTATTGATTGTCTTCCTTATGAGTGGCGGTCGAGGACAAGCGATGGTCTTTTTCCAAGCAATCTATCCCCCTATGGGCATGCGTAGTAGTACTTTGCTTCGAGGGCAAATAAACGTTCGCAGTAAGTATGTGAGTTCTTTAAGACTAATGTGTGTCCATGGATTATATGCACTCTCACCTTTCCGTAATTTGCCAGCCTATTCGGTACCGTGCATTGCCCTTTCTCAACTTGAGACATGGTGCAAACTTTGCTGGCGCATCCAAACCCCGCCATATGATACGCTCTACCACGCATAACGTCATTATCTCTTCCTCAAAACAGCCACCATACCTACCAATTATGGCATTTCCATAGCCATTCCGAGATATATTGCCATGCAACTTCCACCATTCTATATTTATGACACACATTATCATTGTCATATTGCTTTCCATGATCATATAGCTGACATGGTATCTGTGGCTCAGCCACCATTCATCATTTTTTATACATGTTATGCTAGATCATTGTTGGGGAACGTAGTAATTTCAAAAAAATTCCTACGCACACGCAAGATCATGGTGATGGGATAGCAACGAGAGGGGAGAGTGCTCGTCCACGTACCCTCGTAGACCGTAAGCGGAAGCGTTAGCACAACGCGGTTGATGTAGCCGTCCGTCTTCACGATCCAACCGATCCAAGCACTTGGGAGCCTCCGAGTTCAGCACACGTTCAGCTCGATGATGATCCCCGAGCTCCGATCCAGCAAAGCTTCGGGGATGAGTTCCGTCAGCACGACGGCATGGTGACGATGATGATGTTCTACCGACGCAGGGCTTCGCCTAAACTCCGCGACGATATGACCAAGGTGGAATATGGTGGAGGGGGGCACCGCACACGGCTAAGGAACGATCCGTAGATCAACTTGTGTGTCTATGGGGTGCCCCCTGCCCCCGTATATAAAGGAGTGGAGGAGGGAGAGGGCCGGCCCTCTCTATGGCGCGCCCTAGGGGAGTCCTACTCCCACCGGGAGTAGGATTCCCCCTTTCCTAGTAGAACTAGGAACCCTTCCATGTATTAGGAGTAGGAGAGAAGGAAAGGGAAGAGAGAAGGAGAAGGAAGGAAGGGGGCGCCCCCCTCCCCAGTCCAATTTGGACTAGTCCAACGGGAGGGGTGCGGCCACCCTTTTGGCCCTTTTTCTCCTTTCCCGTATGGCCGATTAAGGCCCAATACGAATTCCCGTAACTCTCCGGTACTCCGAAAAATATCCGAATCACTCGGAACCTTTCCGAACTCCGAATATAGTCGTCCAATATATCGATCTTTACGTCTCGACCATTTCGAGACTCCTCGTCATGTCCCCAATCTCATCCGGGACTCCGAACTCCTTCGATACATCAAAACTCATAAACTCATAATATAACTGTCATCGAAACCTTAAGCGTGCGGACCCTACGGGTTCGAGAACTATGTAGACATGACCTAGAACTATTCTTGGTCAATAACCAATAGCGGAACCTGGATGCCCATATTGGCTCCTACATATTCTACGAAGATCTTTATTGGTCAAACCGCATAACAACATACTTTGTTCCCTTTGTCATTGGTATGTTACTTGCCCGAGATTCGATCGTCGGTATCCAATACCTAGTTCAATCTCGTTATCGGCAAGTCTCTTTACTCGTTACGTAATGCATCATTCCATAACTAACTCATTAGCTACATTGCTTGCAAGGCTTATAGTGATGTGCATTGCCGAGAGGGCCCAGAGATACCTCTCCGACAATCGGAGTGACAAAACCTAATCTCGAAATACGCCAACCCAACATGTACCTTTGGAGAGACCTGTAGTGCTACTTTATAATCACCCAGTTACGTTGTGACGTTTGGTAGCACCCAAAGTGTTCCTCTGGCAAACGGGGGTTGCATAATCTCATAGTTACAGGAACATGTATAAGTCATGAAGAAAGCAATAGCAACATACTAAACGATCAAGTGCTAGGCTAACGGAATGGGTCAAGTCAATCACATCATTCTCCTAATGATATGATCCCATTAATCAAATGACAACTCATGTCTATGGCTAGGAAACTTAACCATCTTTGATTCAACGAGCTAGTCAAGTAGAGGCATACTAGTGACACTATGTTTATCTATGTATTCACACATGTATTATGTTTCCGGTTAATACAATTCTAGCATGACTAATAAACATTTATCATGAAATAAGGAAATAAATAATAACTTTATTATTGCCTCTAGGGCATATTTCCTTCCGTCTCCCACTTGCACTAGAGTCAATAATCTAGTTCACATCACCATGTGATTTAACACCTATATTCATATCTGTATATGATTAACACCCATAGTTCACATCGTCATGTGACCAACACCCAAAGGGTTTACTAGAGTCAATAATCTAGTTCACAAAGCTTATGTGATTAACACCCAAAGAGTACTAAGGTGTGATCATGTTTTTCTCATGAGAGAAGCTTAGTCAACGGGTCTGTCACATTCAGAGCCGTATGTATTTTGCAAATATTCTATGTCTACAATGCTCTGTACGGAGCTACTCTAGCTAATTGCTCCCACTTTCAATATGTATCCAGATTGAGACTTAGAGTCATCTGGATCGGTGTAAAAGCTTGCGCCAATGTAACTCTTTACGACGGGCTCTTTTATCACCTCCATAATCGAGAAATATTTCCTTAGTCCTTACTAAGGATATTCTTGACCAATGTCCAGTGATCTACTCCTAGATCACTATTGTACTCCCTTGCCAAATTCAGAGCAAGGTATACAATAGGTCTGGTACATATCATAGCTTACTTTATAGAACCTATGACTGAGGCATAGGGAATGACTTTCATTCTCTTTTCTATTTTCTGCCGTGGTCGGGCTTTGAGTCTTACTCAATTTCACACCTTGTAACACAGGCAAAAACTCTTTCTTTGACTGTTCATTTTGAACTACTTCAAAATCTTTGTCAAGGTATGTACTTATTGAAAAAACTTATCAAGCGTCTCGATCTATATCTATAGATCTTGATGCTCAATATGTAAGCAGCTTCACCGAGGTCTTTCTTTGAAAAACTCCTGTCAAACACTCCTTTATGCTTTGCAGAATAATTCTACATTATTTCCGATCAACAATATGTCATTCACATATACTTATCAGAAATGTTGTAGTGCTCCCACTCACTTTCTTGTAAATACAGGCCTTTCCAAAAGTCTGTATAAAACCATATGCTTTGATCAACTCATCAAAGCGTATATTCCAACTCCGAGATGCTTGCACCAGTCCATTGATGGATTGCTGGAGCTTGCACACTTTTGTTAGCATCTTTAGGATTGACAAAACCTTCTGGTTGCATCATATACAACTCTTCTTTAATAAATCCATTAAGGAATGCAGTTTTGACATCCATTTGCCAGATTTCATAAAATGTGGCAATTGCTAACATGATTCGGACAGACTTAAGCATCGATACGAGTGAGAAAATCTCATTGTATTCAACATCTTGAACTTGTCGAAAAACCTTTTTCGACAAGTCGAGTTTTGTAGATAGTAACACTACTATCAACGTCCGTCTTCCTCTTGAAGATCCATTTATTTCTTATGGTTTGCCGATCATCGGGCAAGTCCACCAAAGTCCACACTTTGTTCTCATACATGGATCCTATCTCAGATTTCATGGCCTCCAGCCATTTTGCGGAATCTGGGCTCATCATCGCTTCTTCATAGTTCGTAGGTTCGTCATGGTCAAGTAACATGACTTCCAGAATAGGATTACCGTACCACTCTGGTGCGGATCTTACTCTGGTAGACCTACGAGGTTCAGTAGAAACTTGATCTGAAGTTTCATGATCAATATCATTAGCTTCCTCACTAATTGGTGTAGTTGTCACAGGAACCGGTTCTTGTGATGAACTACTTTCCAATAAGGGAGCAGGTACAGTTACCTCATCAAGTTCTACTTTCCTCCCACTCACTTCTTTTGAGAGAAACTCCTTCTCTAGAAAGGATCCATTTTTAGCAACGAATATCTTGCCTTCGGATCTGTGATAGAAGGAGTACCCAATAGTTACCTTTGGGTATTCTATGAAGACGCACTTATCCGATTTGGGTTTGAGCTTATCAGGATGAAACTTTTTCACATAAGCATCACAGCCCCAAACTTTAAGAAACGACAACTTGGGTTTCTTGCTAAACCACAGTTCATATGGTGACGTCTCAACGGATTTAGATGGTGCCCTTTTAATGTGAATGCAGCTGTCTCTAATGCATAACCCCAAAACGACAATGGTAAATCAATAAGAGACATCATAGATAGCACCATATCCAATAAAGTGCGGTTACGATGTTCGGACACACCATAACGTTGTGGTGTTCCAGGTGGCGTGAGCTGTGAAACTATTCCACATTGTTTTAATTGAAGACCAAACTCGTAACTCAAATATTCATCTCCGCGATCAGATCGCAGAAACTTTACTTTCTTGTTACAATGATTTTTCCACTTCACTCTGAAATTCTTTGAACCTTTCAACTATTTCAGACTTATGTTTCATCAAGTAGATATACCCATATCTGCTCAAATCATCTTCTGAAGGTCAGAAAATAACGATACTTGCCACGAGCATCAACACTCATTGGATCGCATACATCGATATGTATTATTTCCAATAAGTCAGTAGCTTGTTCCATTGTTCCGGAGAACGGAGTTTTAGTCATCTTGCCCAAAAGGCATGGTTCGCAAGTATCAAATGATTCATAACCAAGTGATTCTGAAAATCCATCTTTACGGAGTTTCTTCATGCGCTTTATTCCGATATGACCCAAACGGCAGTGCCACAAATAAGTTGCACTATCATTTTGCATCTTTTGGCATCAATATTATGAATATGTGTATCACTACGATCGAGATCCAACAAACTATTTTCATTGGGTGTATGACCATCGAAGGTCTTATTCATGTAAACAGAATAACAATTTATTCTCTAACTTTAAATGAATAACCGTATCGCAATAAACATGATCAAATCATATTCATGCTCAACGCAAATGCCAAATAACATTTATTTAGGTTTAACATTAATCCCGAAAGTATAGGGAGTGTGCGATGATGATCATATCAATCTTGGAACTACTTCCAACACTCATCGTCACTTCACCCTCAACTAGTCTCTGTTTATTCTGTAACTCCTGTTTCGAGTTACTAATATTAGTAACCGAACAAGTATCAAATACTCAGGGGCTACTATAAACACTAGTAAGGTAAACATCAATAACCTGTACATCAAAATATACCCTTGTTCACTTTGCCATCCTTTTTATCCACCAAATATTTGGAGTAGTTCCACTTCCAGTGACCATTTCCTTTGCAGTAGAAGCACTCAATTTCAGGCTTAGGTCCAGCTTTGGGCTTCTTCACGGGAGTGACAACTTGTTTGCCATTCTACTTGAAGTTTCCCTTTCTTTCCCTTTGCCCTTTTCTTGAAACTAGTGGTCTTGTCAATCATCAACACTTGATGCTTTTTCTTGATTTCTACCTTCGTCGATTTCAACATCACGAAGAGCTTGGGAATCACTTTCGTCATCCCTTGCATATTATAGTTCATCACGAAGTTCTACTAACTTGGTGATGGTGACTAGAGAATTCTGTCAATCACTATTTTATCTGGAAGATTAACTCCCACTTGATTCAAGCGATTGTAGTAACCAGACAATCTGAGCACATGCTCACTAGTTGAGCGATTCTCCTCCATCTTTTAGCTATAGAACTTGTTGGAGACTTCATATCTCTCAACTCGGGTATTTGCTTGAAATATCAACTTCAATTTTTGGAACATCTCATATGGTCCATGACGTTCAAAACGTCCTTGAAGTCTCGATTCTAAGCCGTTAAGCATGGTGCACTAAACTATCAAGTAGTCATCATATTGAGCTTAGCCAAACGTTCATAATGTCTGCATCTGGTCCTGCAATAGGTCAGTCACCTAGCGGTGCATTAAGGACATAAATCTTCTGTGCAGCAATGAGGATAAACCTCAGATCATGGATCCAATCCGCATCATTGCTACTAACATTTTTCAACACAATTTTCTCTAGGAACATATCAATATAAACATATGAAAGCAACAACGCGAGCTATTGATCTATAACATAATTTGCAAAATACTACCAGGTACTAAGTTCATGATAAATTTAAGTTCAATTAATCATATTACTTAAGAACTCCCACTTAGACAGACATCTCTCTAGTCATCTAAGTGATTACGTGATCCAAATCAACTAAACCATGTCCGATCATCACGTGAGATGGAGTAGTTTCAATGGTGAACATCACTATGTTGATCATATCTACTATATGATTCACGTTCGACCTTTCGGTCTCCGTGTTCCGAGGCTATATCTGTATATGCTAGGCTCGTCAAGTTTAACCTGAGTATTCCGTGTGTGCAACTGTTTTGCACCCGTTGTATTTGAACGTAGAGCCTATCACACCCGATCATCACGTGGTGTCTCAGCACGAAGAACTTTCGCAATGGTGCATACTCAGGGAGAACACTTCTTGATAATTAGTGAGAGATCATCTTAAAATGCTACCGTCAATCAAAGCAAGATAAGATGCATAAAGGATAAACATCACATGCAATCGATATAAGTGATATGATATGACCATCATCATCTTGTGCTTGTGATCTCCATCTTCAAAGCACCATCGTGATCACCATCGTCACCGGCGCGACACCTTGATCTCCATCGTAGCATCATTGTCATTACGCCATCTATTGCTTCTACGACTATCGCTACCGCTTCGTGATAAAGTAAAGCAATTACAGGGCGTTTGCATTTCATACAATAAAGCGACAACCATATGGCTTCTGCCAGTTGCCGATAACTTCGGTTAAAAAACATGATCATCTCATACAATAAAATATAGCATCACGTCTTGACCATATCACATCACAACATGCCCTGCAAAAACAAGTTAGACGTCCTCTACTTTGTTGTTGCAAATTTTACGTGGCTGCTACGGGCTGAGCAAGAACCGTTATTACCTACGCATCAAAACCACAACGATAGTTCGTCAAGTTAGTGATGTTTTAACCTTCGCAAGGACCGGGCGTAGCCACACTCGGTTCAACTAAAGTTTGAGAAACAGACACCCGCTAGTCACCTGTGTGCAAAGCACGGCGGTAAAACCAGTCTCGCGTAAGCGTACGCGTAATGTCGGTCCGGGCCGCTTCATCCAACAATACCGCTGAACCAAAGTATGACATGCTGGTAAGCAGTATGACTTGTATCGCCCACAACTCACTTGTGTTCTACTCGTGCATATAACATCAACGCATAAAACCTAGGCTCGGATGCCACTATTGGGGAAAGGTAGTAATTTCAAAAAATTTCCTACGCACACGCAAGATCATGGTGATGGCATAGCAACGAGAGGGGAGAGTGTTCATCCATGTACCCTCGTAGACCGTAAGCGGAAGCGTTAGCACAACGCGGTTGATGTAGTCGTACGTCTTCACGATCCAACCGATCCAAGCACCAAACGTACGGAGCCTCCGAGTTCAGCACATGTTCAGCTCGATGACAATCCCCGGGCTCCGATCCAGCAAAGCTTCGGGGATGAGTTCCGTCAGCACGACGGCGTGGTGACGATGATGATGTTCTACCGGCGCAGGGCTTCGCCTCAACTCCGCGACGATATGACCGAGGTGGAATATGGTGGAGGGGGGCACCGCACACGGCTAAGGAACGATCCATAGATCAACTTGTGTGTCTATGGGGTGCCCCCTGCCCCCGTATATAAAGGAGTGGAGGAGGGAGAGGGCCGGCCCTCTCTATGGCGCGCCCTAGGGGAGTCCTACTCCCACCGGGAGTAGGATTCCCCCTTTCCTAGTAGAACTAGGAACCCTTCCATGTATTAGGAGTAGGAGAGAAGGAAAGGGAAGAGAGAAGGAGAAGGAAGGAAGGGGGCGCCCCCCTCCCCAGTCCAATTCGGACTAGTCCAACGGGAGGGGTGCGGCCACCCTTTTGGCCCTTTTTCTCCTTTCCCGTATGGCCGATTAAGGCCCAATACGAATTCCCGTAACTCTCCGGTACTCCGAAAAATACCCGAATCACTCGGAACCTTTCCGAACTCCGAATATAGTCGTCCAATATATCGATCTTTACGTCTCGACCATTTCGAGACTCCTCGTCATGTCCCGGATCTCATCCGGGACTCCGAACTCCTTCGGTACATCAAAACTCATAAACTCATAATATAACTGTCATCGAAACCTTAAGCGTGCGGACCCTACGGGTTCGAGAACTATGTAGACATGACCTAGAACTATTCTTGGTCAATAACCAATAGCGGAACCTGGATGCCCATATTGGCTCCTACATATTCTATGAAGATCTTTATCGGTCAAACCGCATAACAACATACTTTGTTCCCTTTGTCATCGGTATGTTACTTGCCCGAGATTCGATCGTCGGTATCCAATACCTAGTTCAATCTCGTTACCGGCAAGTCTCTTTACTCGTTACGTAATGCATCATTCCGTAACTAACTCATTAGCTACATTGCTTGCAAGGCTTATAGTGATGTGCATTGCCGAGAGGGCCCAGAGATACCTCTCCGACAATCGGAGTGACAAAACCTAATCTCGAAATACGCCAACCCAACATGTACCTTTGGAGACACCTGTAGTGCTCCTTTATAATCACCCAGTTACGTTGTGACGTTTGGTAGCACCCAAAGTGTTCCTCTGGCAAACGGGGGTTGCATAATCTCATAGTTACAGGAACATGTATAAGTCATGAAGAAAGCAATAGCAACATACTAAACGATCAAGTGCTAGGCTAAGGGAATGGGTCAAGTCAATCACATCATTCTCCTAATGATGTGATCCCGTTAATCAAATGACAACTCATGTCTATGGCTAGGAAACTTAACCATCTTTGATTCAACGAGCTAGTCAAGTAGAGGCATACTAGTGACACTATGTTTATCTATGTATTCACACATGCATTATGTTTCCGGTTAATACAATTCTAGCATGAATAATAAACATTTATCATGAAATAAGGAAATAAATAATAACTTTATTATTGCCTCTAGGGCATATTTCCTTCAATCATTGCACATCCTGGTACACCGCTAGAGTCATTCATATAGAGTCATATTTTGCTCTAGTATCGAGTTGTAATTTTGATTTGTAAGTAAATAGAAGTGTGGTGATCATCGATGGAGATTATGATTCCCCCACAAGCCGGGATGAGGAACCGGACGAAAAAAAGAGGCCAAAAAGAGCCCAACAAAAAAAAGAGAAAAACAGAAAAAAATGAGAGAAAGAGAGAAGGGGCAATGTTACTATCCTTTCCACACTTGTGCTTCAAAGTAGGACCATGTTTTTCATATATAGAGTCTCCTATGCTTTCATATAACTAGTGGGAATTTTTCATTATAGAACTTGGCTTGTATATTCCAATGATGGGATTCCTCAAATGCTCAAGGTCTTCATGAGCAAGCAAGTTGGATGCACACCCACTTAGTTTATATTTTGAGTTTTCATACACTTATAGCTCTTAGTGCATCCGTTGCATGGCAATCCCTACTCCTTGCATTGACATCAATTGATGGCATCTCCATAGCCCGTAGATTAGCCTCGTCGATGTGAGACTTTCTCCTTTTTTGTCTTCTCCATATCAATCTCTACCACCCTACTCTATTCCACCCATAGTGCTATATCCATGGCTTGTGCTGATGTATTACGTGAGGTTCCTGTTCATCATATAATTTTCTAGGTATTGAAACCTACCATTCTAGCTTTTCTTCTAAAGCCTTCATCATAGCTTCTACAATATGTTTACTAAAAGATTTATTTTGTTCATAAGCATTGGGTGAGTTTATCATGGATTGCAACAAGGAAATAGACTCAATTAAAGAATAACTATCATAATTAAAATCCTTGAAATCCAAAGTAGTGGGCACATCACTATTTAAAGTTTTAGCATCTCCAAACCCACCTTTATCAATTTTTTCATTAAGATTACCCCCCTCCAAACAAGGGGACGCCTTCTAGCTAAAGTTGACTCATCTTCAGTCCCATTTTCATCAAGTTTTATATTGCTAAACAAAGATTCAATGGACGAGACACCAATCATTTTAATATCTTCATCATGATTACGATAAAAACCAGGCAGAATCGCTTTTCCTAGGAATTCTCGTTTAGCTCTTAGTCTAGCAGTTCTTTATTTACTCTCATTAATTGAGACATAGATAGCTTTAATGGACTTATTAATATCAAGCTTGGGTGGCAAAATTTTAGATTTGAGATTTTCCACACCATGAACAATCTTTATCCATGTTCCTAGCCATATCATCAACTTTACTCAATTTTCCCTCTATCCTAGTATTGAAAACCTTTTGAGAATTAATAAATTCTTTAATATTACTTTCAAGATCAGAGGACATCCTATTATTATAGAACTACCATAGGAATTTCCATAATTATTAGTGGAATTTTCACGAAACGGCCCAGGATTAAAATTAGCTCTATAAGCATTACTATTGAAATTGTTTCGCGAGACAAAATTCACATCTACGGGATCATTATTTTTCTCAATAAAAGTAGACAATTTCACATCATTAGGATCAATATGAGCACTCTTACTAACAACCATTTTTATAAGCACATCCACTTTTTCACTCGAAGTATAAATTTCTTCAACAGAATTCACTTCTTTACTAGTGGGAGTTCTTTCAGTATGCCATTGTGAATAATTTGCCGTAATATTATCAAGCAATTTTGTAGCTTATACTTGATACTCGATATATTTCACCGTACTTCTACTTCCTGACATTAAGAAAGTTTAAAACAAGGTCCTTTAAGAAGAAAGGAAGCACATGCTTGAGACCATTATGATTCCAGTTAGTGATGGTGCACTTGCTGCTAATGTTAGCTGTATTCAGTCTCTGAGTGGTCTACCTGTTGCTGCATCATAACCGGATGACTCCTCTATTGGTTGCTGTTGATTTATACCTGCATTCCAATCCGGTTTGATTTAGAGTACCCCCGGCGACGGAATCAAAAAGATTTCTAGAAACAAAGTTCAATCCCGCATAAATGTTTCGTATAATCATCCATAAGCTTAAACCATGAGCGGGATAATTTATTATCATTAATTTCATTCTCTCCCAAGATTGGGCAACATGTTGATGCTCAAGTTGCTTAAAATTCATGATTTGATTTCTAATATAAATAATTTTTGCGGGAAGAAAATCCTTGGCAATAAACGAATCACTACACCTATCCCAAGAATCAATACTATTTCGTGGCAAGCGGCGCTCGAGCCAGATGGGACGAGCTCTTCGCCACCTCCATAAACGATAAACATGTCCTTAGTCCTTTTCAGGTACTTCAGGATGTTCTTGATTGTTGTCCCGTGATCTACTCCTGGATCACTTTGGTACCTCCCTGTCAGACTGATGGGAAGACACACATCAGGTCTGGTACACAACATGGCATACACTATAGAGTCTATGGATGAGGCATAGGGAATGACTTTCATCATTTCTCTTTCTTCTGCCGTCGTCGGGCTTTGAGTCTTATTCAGCTTCACACCTTATAATACAGCAAGAACCCTTTCTTTGACTGGTCCATTTTGAACTTCTTCAAAACCTTGTCAAGGTATGTGCTTTATGAAAGTCTTATTAAGCATCTTGATCTACCTCTATAGATTTTGATGCCCAATATGTAAGCAGCTTCACCGAGGTCTTTCATTCAAAAACTCTTGTTCAAATATCCTTTTATTCTTTCTAGAAATTCTATATCATTTGCAATCAACAATATGTCATCCACATATAATATTAGAAATGCTACAACGCTCCCACTCACTTTCTTGTAAATACAAGCTTCTTCGTAAGTTTGTATAAAACCAAAAGCTTTGCTAACCTCATCAAAGCAATATTCCAACTCCGAGATGCTTGCACGAGTCCAAAGATGGATCGCTGGAGTTTGCATACTTCATTAGCATCCTTAGGATCGACAAAACCTTCTGGTTGCATCATATACAATTGATACATAAGAAACTCGTTAAGGAATGACGTTTTGATGTCCATTTGCCAGATCTCATAATCATAAAGTGCGGCAATAGCTAACATAATTCTAACATACTTAAGCATCGCTACGGGTGAGAAGTATCATCGTAGTCAACCCCTTGAACTTGTCGGAAACCCTTTTTGACAAGTCGAGCTTTATAGACGGTGATATTACCATCAGCGTATGTCTTCTTCTTAAAGATCCATATATTCTCAATGGCTTGCAGATCATCGGGCAAGTCCACCAAAGTCCATACTTTGTTCTCATACATCGATCATATCTCGGATTTCATGGCCTGAAGCCATTTGTCAGAATCCGGGCTCATCATAGCTTCTTCATAGTTCGTAGGTTCGCCGTTGTCTAACAACATGACTTCCAGGACATGATTAGTGTACGAATCTGGTGCGGAATGTACCATGGTTGACCTACGCACTTCAGTAGTGACTTGATCCAAAGTTTCATGATCACCATCATTAGCCTCCTCTTCGGTTGGGGTAGGCATCACGTGTCGGCGTCCTGGGAATGGGGGTCCCCAGACTTGCCTGCTTGCGGCCTGTGGCATGGCTCGAGTGGTGGCCCAGTACGGCCCATCTTCATCACGCAAGGCTCAAGACCCTCGTGAGGGGCCAAGCCTCGCGGGGCGGACGACACGAGGCTTCCTCAGGAGCGGCCTCGCCTGGCAGGCTCGTGAGGAGGTGGAGAGATCAAGGCAGTGGTACCTCGCGAGGTGCCCGTGACGCAAGCCGTGACGATCGAGACCAGGTGGGCGCCGGCCTGCGCAATGTCCTTGTTTCCTCTTTGTTGCAAAGGGGGCAAGCGCAGGCGTGGAGTACCGAGGCATCAGGCAAAGGTTGTCATTTCAGTGCAACAAGACCAAGACCAGCAGAGCGGCAGGATGGAGGTCACCGTGGAGCTTAAGACGGTGTCATCGCCAGTGCCTTTGGCTGCCGAAGACCAACTTTAGTCAGGATAACTTGTACTAGATGTTCCCCTTCAAAATGGCCGTTGTTGGCGCCCTTCCTGCTCAATATTTGGGAAGAGGACCAGGGCCTCTATAAATAGGGCTATCAATTCATCTAGGGCAGGAGATCGAGTCATCATCAGATAGAGAGGTGATCGAGCTCATCCAAGTAGTTCATCGCACCAGCTCAAGAACACCTCTCGCGAGACTGTTCATCCTTCGTATTGTTCATCATCAGCCCCTGAGGCAATCCACCACACCACACACTGGAGTAGGGTACTACACCACAATAGTGGCCCGAACCAGTATAAATCTTGTGTCCCTCGTGTTATTCATCATTTTTATCTTAGATTCTAGCAAGGTGATCAGACGCGGATAGGTAGGGGGAAGATCTTCGTGTGCACCCCTGAGTTCGAACCTTAAGGGTCTTCCGGAACCCAACATCCGATATTTGGCGCGCCAGGTAGGGGTGCGCCAGAATCTTTCTTCCGCTGTTCCGCGTTCGATCACCCATCATGTCCATGGCTGACGCTCGCCGGGCTTGCGCCAAGCGTCGGGCTGCTCTCGCCGCCCGCGTCGCCCAGACGGCTCCCATTGGCGGATGTCCCGTTGTTCCCCATCGCCTGCCGCCAACGCCGCCACCGGCCCGGTGGGGAACAAGTAGCAGGCCTCGTCGCTGCATCCTTTGGTGCGGCGGGAAGGCCGCACCGCCACCCGTCGCTGACTCTAGCTGGCTCGTTGTCCCACGCCCGTCGCGCCCCCACGGATGCGCACGCCGTGCTGCTCCTGGTGTGTGAGCTCCTGCACTACCGTCCCGTCGACGACCTCTACGAGGAGTGGCTCGCTTGCATCACCGAGCTCGTCAGCGCCGCAGGGGGCTCCCCTGCGCCGTCCCTCTCGCTGCCTCACCCCCCGTCCTGCGCGGGTGGTGCAGCCTAGGAGGTGCCTCCACCACCTCCTCCCCAAGAAGGCGCCCTGGCTCCAAGGCGCGCATCCCCAGGACGAGATCCACTGTGTCCGGCGCCCGCGCGACAAGAAAGGAGATGTCAAGAAATCCCTAGTCCCAAAGAAGGTGCACGCGTGCTCCCGGCATCAGTGCGCCATGACCGCATCCCTGCGCCAGCACATCAAGACCCTGCGCTGCTCCAGGCAGCGGCGCGCGGGAATCCCCAGGAGCAAGCCCCGCATCAGCAGAGAGCTCTGGTGGCCACCGCAGGCTGCCGCGCCTTCACCACCGAGCTACACAGTGTCGCCTTGCCGGGCAAGTTCAAACCTGACCTGCCCCCTCGCTACGATGGCACTGCCGACCCTGGGGAGTTCCTACAGCTCTACGAGCTAGGCATCGAAGCCGCCAACGGTGACGAAAAGGTCATGGCGAACTGGTTTCCCATGGCACTCAAGGACGGTGCCCGCACCTGGCTCCTGAACCTGCCTCCTGGCACGATCTCCTCCTGGGACGAGATGTGCACTCGCTTCATCGCCAACTTTCAGGGCACTCGCAACCGTCCGCCGGCCGTGGGTGACCTGCGCCGCATCAAGCAGCAACCCGGAGAGACTTTGTAGAAGTACATCCAGCGCTTCAACAGCGCTCGCCTCAAGATTCCCAAGGTGATCAAGGAGGCCATCATCTCGGCGTTCTCTGATGGCGTCCATGATGTCAAGATGAAGGAGGAGCTGGCGATCCATGAAGATCTGTGTACATCTCTGGAATTGTTCAACCTGGCGACCAAGTGCGCAAGGGATGAGGAGGGACGCCTTTCCCTTCTCGAGCTCCCGTCAGCAGACCCAAAAGAGAAGAAAGCCAAGGCCAAGGATGTGAAGCGCAACGGAGCAGATGTGCTCGCATTAGAGCCGGACATGAAGCGCGGCAGGGACCAGCCGGAGTCGTCCAAGGGCAGCCGGTACTGTGTGTACCACGATCTCCACACCCACAACACCAACGAATGCCAAAAGCTCAGGGCCGTGCGAGAAGGCCGCGTCGGTCGACATCCCGAGCGCAACGATCGGGGCTACGGCCGAGGCGGAGCAAGAGGTGCAGGATGATGGGACGACCGTGGACCTCGCCAAGGGTGGCGTGACCGGCCTCGCCAGGATCGCTGGCTGGACCAACCTCGCGAGGGTGCTTGGAGGGATCGGCCTCGTGAGGATCGCCCGCAAGGCAATGCAGGACTTCCTCCTCTGCCACCACCACCAAGAAGGAATGACGACCATCACCAGGACGAGGGGGCTGGGGGCTTCCAGGAGCCGCGTGCAATCGCTTGCATCTTAGGCAGTGCCCAGGCCCCAGCCTCTCAGCACATCTTCAAGCAGTTTGCTCGCGAGGTGAATGCAGTCCTCCCCAAGCTTGAGGCCACGCGCCCCCTCAGGTGGTCTATGTGCGGCATCACGTTCAGCTCAGCGGATCACCTCAAATGTGCGGCAACGGCCGGTGTCCTCCCGATGCTCTGTTCCCCAGTCATCAGCAACGTGCAAGTTACTAGGACCCTCATCAACGGCGGGGCAGGGCTCAACGTCCTGTCCATCGAGACATTCAACAACCTCCAAGTGCCATACGATCAGCTTCAACTAACCATGCCTTTCTCAGGAGTCACTGATGGATCCATTGTCTCGATAGGGCAGGTCCGCCTCCCTGTCACCTTTGGGCAGCGCAAGAACTACTGTACCGAGCTCATTGACTTCGACGTCGCTCACATTTGCCTGCCATACAATGCCATCCTCGGGTATCCCACCCTGGCCAAGTTTATGGCAGTGACTCACCATGGCTACAACGTCCTCAAGATGCCAGGAAGTGGCACAGTCATCACGGTCCCCTGTGAAGAGAAGGATGCGGTGTGCTCTCTCGAGCGCGCCTTCTAAGCTGCGTCAATCGAGGACCCAAACAGCAAGAGTAGAAACCTTCCTGAAGCAGCTCCCAAGAAGAAGAAGGCATCACCTGGCTCAAGGCCTCAGGAGGCAGGTACCTCCGGAGGCTCCACATCGGGATCTGCGCCCGTCCAAGGGGCGCCACCCTCCGTCGCATAGGAAGGCGCGCCTGGCGCCCACCTTGGGCAAGGCTCGGGGGCTCTCTCCTAGGGAGCCACTGACTTTGCCAAGATCACGAGGGAGGCACTCGGGCACCACTTGGGGGCGTGCTTCGCAGCATGTTTCCCTCACAAAGGCGTAAGGCAAGGAGGGCCCAACCCTCAGGAGTTCATCACCAAGGTTGCTCAGGAGTTGCAGGAATCGAGAGTCATGCGCGGCAACCGCCGCCTGCCCAGCGTAGCTCCCCATCCAGGCGAGGATGGCGGGCTGTGCACCTGCATCGACTACCTAGGGCTCAATTGAGTCGCGTCTCAGGAGCGCTTCTGGCCTTCGCGCGTGGGACGTTGCGAGGGTCCACCGCACAACTATGTTCGCATGCCCTTCGGCCTGCCGAACACGGCTGCTGCTCACTAGCGCCAGAAGAGAAGCATTTTGGAAGCCCAGGTGGCCAAGCACCGCGCGCTCCTGGAGGAAATGGAGGTGGACCTCGACGAGCCCCCCGAGGCTCGGAGCCCCGAGGGGTCGTGAGGATTGGCTTCTTCACCATGCACCGTCTGCTACTCCGACACTCGCTCTGCAATGGTATCAGGTGACTTCTCTCAGGTTTCGCTTCAGCTGGGAGCGCCCTCAGGGCTGCATCATTCCCAGGTCGCGTGGGTGATAACCCACAAGTATAGGGGATCGCAACAGTTTTCGAGGGTAGAGTATTCAACCCAAATTTATTGATTCGACACAAGGGGAGCCAAAGACTATTCTCAAGTATTAGCAGCTGAGTTGTCAATTCAACCACACTTGGAAACTTAATATCTGCAGCAAAGTGTTTAGTAGCAAAGTAATATGATAGTGGTGGTAACGGTAACAAAAGTAAAGACAGCAAAAGTAATGTTTTTGGTATTTTGTAGTGATTGTAACAGTAGCAACGGAAAAGTAAATAAGCGAGAACCAGTATATGGAAAATTCGTAGGCACCGGATTGGTGATGGATAATTATGCCGGATGCGGTTCGTCATGTAACAGTCATAACATAGGGTGACACAGAACTAGCTCCAGTTCATCAATGTAATGTAGGCATGTATTCCGTATATAGTCATACGTGCTTATGGAAAAGAACTTGCATGACATCTTTTGTCCTACCCTCCCGTGGCAGCGGGGTACTATTGGAAACTAAGGGATATTAAGGCCTCCTTTTAATAGAGAACTGGAACAAAGCATTAGCACAAAGTGAATACATGAACTCCTCAAACTATGGTCATCACCGGGAGTGGTCCCGATTATTGTCACTTCGGGGTTGCCGGATCATAACACATAGTAGGTGACTATAGACTTGCAAGATAGGATCAAGAACACACATATATTCATGAAAACATAATAGGTTCAGATCTGAAATCATGGCACTCGGGCCCTAGTGACAAGCATTAAGCATAGCAAAGTCATAGCAACATCAATCCCAGAACATAGTGGATACTAGGGATCAAACCCTAACAAAACTAACTCGATTACATGATAAATCTCATCCAACCCATCACCGTCCAGCAAGCCTACGATGCAATTACTCACGCACGGCGGTGAGCATCATGAAATTGGTGATGGAGGATGGTTGATGATCACGACGGTGACGAATCCCCCTCTCCGGAGCCCCGAACGGACTCCAGATCAGCCCTCCCGAGAGAGATTAGGGATTGGTGGCGGCTCCATATCGTAAAACGTGATGATTTCTTCTCTCTGGTTTTTTTCTCCCCGAAAGCCAATATATGGAGTTGGAGTTGGCGTCGGAGGGCCACCAGGGGGCCCACGAGGTAGGGGGCGCGCCCAAGGGGGCTCGCCCCCCACCCTCGTGGACAGGGTGTGGGCCCCCTGGTCTTCATCTTTTGCAAGGATTTTTTATTGTTTTTTCTAAGGTGTTCCGTGGAGTTTCAGGTCATTCCGAGAACTTTTATTTTCTGCACATAAAACAACACCATGGCAATTCTGCTGAAAACAACGTCAGTACGGGTTAGTTCCATTCAAATCATACAAGTTAGAGTCCAAAACAAGGGCAAAAGTGTTTGGAAAAGTAGATACGACGAAGATGTATCAACTCCCCCAAGCTTAAACCCTTGCTTGTCCTCAAGCAATTCAGTTGACAAACTGAAAGAGAAAAATAAAAACTTTTACAAACTCTGTTTGCTCTTGTTGTTGTAAACATGAATAGCCAACATTCAAGTTTCAGCAAATATTATGAACTAACCATACTCACAATAACACGGAGGTCTCACAATTACTCATATCAATAACATAATCAGCTAGCGAGCTATAATAATAAAACTTGGATGACAACACTTTCTCAAAATAATCATAACATGATATAACAGAATGGTATCTCGCTAGCCCTTTCTGAGACCGCAAAACATAAATGCAAAGCACCTTTAAAGATCAAGGACTGACTAAACATTGTAATTCATGGTAAAAGAGATCCAGTCAAGTGATACCCAATATAAACCAATTATAATGAATGCAAACGACAGTGTGCTCTCCAGCGGGTGCTTTTAATAAGAAGGGTGATGACTCAACATAAAAGTAAATAGATAGGCCCTTCGCAGAGGGAAGCAGGGATTTGTAGAGGTGCCAGAGCTCGGTTTTGAAATAGAGATAAATTATATTTTGAGCGGCATACTTTCATTGTCAACATAACAACTAAGAGACGACGATATCTTCCATGCTAAACATATTATAGGCGGTTCCCAAACAGAATGGTAAAGTTTATACTCCCCTTCCTCCACAAGCATCAATCCATGGCTTGCTCGAAACAACGAGTGCCTCCAACATTCAACGGGTCCCAGGGGGAGTTTTGCTTGCAATTATTTTGATTTAGTTTGCATAAAGCACGGGACTGGGCATCCTGGAGACCAGCCATTTTCTCATGAATGAGGAGCGGAGTCCACTCCTATTGAGAATAACCCGCCTAACATGGAAGATAAGGGCAGCTCTAGTTGACATATGAGCTATTTGAGCATGCAAAACAGAATGTTTATTTGAAGGTTTAGAGTTTGGCACATACAAATTTACTTGGAACGGCAGGTAAATACCGCATATAGGAAGGTATAGTGGACTCATATGGAATGACTTTAGGGTTTAAGGAGTTTGGATGCACAAGCAGTATTCCCGCTTAGTATAGGTGAAGGCTAGCAAAAGACTGGGAAGCGACCAACTGAGAGAGCGACAACAGTTGTAAACATGCATTAAAATTAATTTACACCAAACACAAGCATGAGTAGGATATAATCCACCATGAACATAAATATCATGAAGGCTATGTTGATTTGATTCAACTACATGCGTGAACATGTGCCAAGTCTAGTCACTCAATTCATTTAAAGGAGGATACCATCCCATCATACCACATCATAATCATTCTAATAGCATGTTGGCATGCAAGGTAAACCATTATAACTCATAGCTAATCAAGCATGTCACAAGCAACTATAATCTCTAAATGTCATTGCAAATATGTTCACTTCATAATAGCTAACTCAGGAACGATGAATCATCATATTTACAAAAACAAGAGAGGTCGAGTTCATACCAGCTTTCTCATCCCAATAAGTCCATCATATATCATCATTATTGCCTTTCACTTGCGCGACCGAACGGTGTGTATAATAATAAGAGTGCGCGTGCATTGGACTAAGCTGGAATCTGCAAGCAATCAACTCAAGAGAGAAGACAAGTAATATGGGCTCTAAATTAAATAAACAATCATGCATATAAGAGCCAGTAAGCATTTTCAATATAGTCTTCTCGACCCCCAAAAGAAGGAAAAGAAAATAAAAACTATTTACACGGGAAAGCTCCCAACAAGCAAAAGAAGAACGGGAAATATTTTTGGGTTTTCATTTTAATTACTACAGCAAAGAAATAAACTACTAATTTTTTTGGTTTTTTCTTAAGGTTTATCTAACACACAAGAAGAAAGCAGGAAAAAGAGAATAAACTAGCATGGACATTACAGTGAAAGAGTATAAGCACCGACAACTAGCAATGAGTGTGTGTGAACATGAATGTAATGTCGGTGGGAAATATGTACTCCTCCAAGCTTAGGCTTTTGGCCTAAGTTGGTATATTGCCAGGGATAGCCTGGCAGATACCCGTAGGTGAAGCTGGGGTTGTTGAGGGAGTCCCGGACTAGGGGGTGTCCGGATAGCCGAACTATCATCATCGGCCGGACTCCAAGACTATGAAGATACAAGATTGAAGACTTCCTCCCGTGTCCGGATGGGACTTTCCTTGGCGTGGAAGGCAAGCTTGGCGATACGGATATGTAGATCTCCTACCATTGTAACCGACTCTGTGTAACCCTAGCCCTCTCCGGTGTCTATATAAACCGGAGGATTTTAGTCCGTAGGACAGAATAACAATCATACCATAGGCTAGCCTCTAGGGTTTAGCCTCCTTGATCTCGTGGTAGATCCACTCGTGTACTACCATATCAGCAATATCAATCAAGCAGGAGTAGGGTTTTACCTCCATCGAGAGGGCCCGAACCTGGGTAAAAACATCGTGTCCCTTGTCTCCTGTTACCATCCGCCTAGACGCACAGTTCGGGACCCCCTACCCGAGATCCGCCGGTTTTGACACCGACATTGGTGCTTTCATTGAGAGTTCCTATGTGTCGTCACTGATAGGCTCGATGGCTCCTTCGATCATCAACAACAACGACGCAGTCCAGGGTGAGACTTTTCTCCCCAGATAGATCTTCGTATTCGGCGGCTTTGCACTACGGGCCAATTCGCTTGGCCATCTGGAGCAGATCGAAAGCTACGCCCCTGGCCGTCAGGTCAGATTTGGAAGTCTGAACTTCATGGCTGACATCCGCGAAGACTTGATCTTCGATGGATTCGAGCCCCAGCCGAGTGCACCGCACTGTCACGATGGGCATGATTTAGCTCTGCTGCCGGACAGTGCCCTGGAGGCCGCACATGACTCCGCTCCGACCCTTAATTTGGAGCCGGCTGTGCAGATCGAGGATGGGTGGCTAGACACCGCCTCGGGGGCTGCTTCCTCTACGGTGATGGAGCCGAATACCGACCTTGTCCCTTGTGAAGCTCGTGACTCCGAGGTGCCGGACTCCTCGTCGGACTCCGAACCCCTCGCGCCCCTACCAATCGAATCCGGTTGGGCGCCGATCATGGAGTTCACCGCTGCGGACATCTTTCAGCACTCACCTTTTGGCGACATCCTAAATTCGCTAAAGTATCTCTCGTTATCAGGAGAGCCCTGGCCAGATCACAGTCAGGACGGTTGGGATGCGGACGACGAAGAAATTCAAAGCCCTCCCACCACCCACTTCGTAGCCACTATCGACGACCTAACCGACGTGCTAAACTTCGACTCCGAAGACATCGACGGTATGGACGAGGATGCCGGAGATGACCAAGAACCAGCGCCTACTGGGCACTGGAAAGCCACCTCAACTCACGACGTATACATGGTGGATACACCAAAAGGAAGCAATAACGAGGAACAACGGGACGCGGCGAAGGATAATTCCCCCAAAAAGCAACCAAAACGGCGACGCAAGCGCCGCCCGAAGTCCCGCCTCGATAACAACAGCACCCATACTGACCCAGCCGTAGAGCAGGGCGAACCAGTGGACGACGAACATGCCACCAAGCAACAATCCGAACAGGATGAATTGGACGAGCAACCCATCCCCGGCGAAAACAACAGTCCAGATGATCTCACGCCGGACACATCACCGGAGCATAAGAACCTTCACAAAAGGCTCGTCGCCACTGCAAGAAGTTTGAAGAAGCAGAAGCGGAAGCGCAAAACAGCGGAAGGCGTACTTAGAATGAGATGGAGCAAAGTACTCAAGATCGCAGATAAATACGGCGATAGTCACCAAGCAAAGAGCTACCCGAAGCGCAAGCTGTTGCCCGAATTTGACGAGGAGGCCGTAGAGCCCCCACAGTCAAAAAACAAAGAGGCCGCCTGGCCGGATAGACGACCAGATGACAGGATAAGAGCGGCAAGCGGCGCCGCACACAAGCCGGCACACGATCCACATAAGGATCCTTGCAAAAAGGATGGCCCGGTCAGGTCCATCTATGGGCCAAAAAAGAAGGCTCCAGGAAGCAACACAACACGCCGAGTGTTCGAAGATAACGGCACACCTAAATACAGGGGCGCCGCACACCCACTATGTTTCACCGATGAGGTACTGGATCATGAATTTCCAGCGGGATTCAAGCCCGTAAACATAGAGGCATACGACGGAACAACAGACCCCGCAGTCTGGATTGAGGATTACATCCTACACATACATATGGCTAGAGGAGACGATCTCCATGCCATAAAATACCTACCCCTCAAGCTCAAAGGGCCAGCTCGGCATTGGCTCAAAAGCCTCCCAGAAAATACCACTGGAAGTTGGGAAGAGCTCGAGGATGCGTTTTGAGCAAATTTTCAGGGGACTTATGTCCACCCTTCGGATGCAGACGATTTAAGTCACATAACTCAACAGCCCAGAGAGTCAGCACGCAAATTCTGGAACAGGTTCCTCACCAAAAAGAACCAAATAGTCGACTGTCAGGACGCCGAAGCCTTAGCAGCCTTTAAACATAACGTCCGAGACGAATGGCTCGCCAGACACCTCGGCCAGGAAAAACCAAGAACAATGGTCGCGCTAACAAGCCTCATGACCCGTTTTTGCGCGGGGGAAGATAGCTGGCTGGCAAGATGCAGCACCAGTGACCCGAGT
Organism: Triticum dicoccoides; assembly: GCF_002162155.2. Classification (NCBI taxonomy): domain Eukaryota; kingdom Viridiplantae; phylum Streptophyta; class Magnoliopsida; order Poales; family Poaceae; genus Triticum; species Triticum dicoccoides. The sequence continues at coordinate 252,764,829 of NC_041391.1, forward strand.
ACATCCAAGGTCAGGGATGGAAATGGGAAATCACGATGCAGAAAAGATCAGCGCCGGAATAAGGAAAATGGCCCAAATAGCACGGCGGTCAACGTCGGGTTCAAAAGCTCTCGGCCGAATAACAAAACACTGCCCCTTAAGGACAACAATGATGAGCTATCCAACCTAAACAAAATCTTGGATAGGATATGTCAAATCCACAGTACCCCCGGGAAGCCTGCAAACCATACCCACAGAGATTGTTGGGTCTTCCAGCAATCCGGCCGACTTAACGCCGAACACAAGGGGCTCGACACACCAAGCAAAGACGATGACGAACCCCACAAGCAGTGCGCCGGAAAACAGAAGACTTTCCCACTAGAAGTCAAAACAGTGAACTCACTTCATGTGATAACAAGGAAAAATAGTGCGGCACCTACTAAAGCACGCGCCGCACGGTCCACCCTAGCAGAGTCCCGAAATTGGATGTCAAAACCAATTACTTTCGACCATCAGGATTACTCCAGAAGTATTCGAAACGCAGGAGGGACTTCTTTGATATTGGATCCCATAATCGATGGGCTATAATTCACACAAGTCCTAATGGATGGCGGCAGTGATATAAACCTGCTATACCAGGATACCATCCGCAGAATGGGGATAGACCGTACCAAAATTCGCCATAGCAGCACTTCCTTCAAAGGAGTGACGCTAGGCCTTTATGCCAATTGTACAGGCTCTGTATTACTAGAGGTTGTGTTCGGTTCATCCGACAACTTCCGTCGCGAAAAGCTAATCTTCCATATCGCCCCATTCAAAAGTAGCCATCAAGCACTACTGGGACGCGAAGCTTTCGCCCGCTTTAATGCCATACCGCATTACGCATCTCTTACACTTAAAATGCCCGGTCCACGCGGCATAATCTCATTAAAGGGTAACTTCGAGTGTTCCTCGACCACGGAAAACGTGAGACTGCTTTGACAGCCACACACTAATCCGGCCTTGCTGATCAAAGCCCCTAAAAATAGGTCATTCAGACCTCGGACACGGTTAGGCGAGTCCGGTATAAATACACAAGGGGCTTCCTAGCCGCATACCTGTTTACAAGGGGCTGCAGAATGAGAGCCAATAAAGCTCAACTTTATTCATCTTCCAAATCATACTCTGTTTTAAATACATTTTTTGCACGATATTTTTTCCAAACTAAGTTCTTCTCTTTTACAGATGAACCACGTGCTACACCCGTCCAGGATACAGCACAACGGAGACACAGGCGCAGACGTGCAGCAGGGACCCGTTGCAAGGATTCTTTTCAGATTAAGACCCTGCGTAAACTTTTTTTACTGTCTCTTGTTGATACACATCCCCCGGTTTTCTACCATAACCGAGGAGGAGGCTGGCATTTTGGCATCGGCCGCGTCAGAAGTTCTCGCCCGTACCTGGACACTAGGGGCTTAGGGCATTGTTCTGCCTGTTATCATAAAGACCGAATACCTCAGGGAGTGTTCGGCGTCTCGAGTTAGGCCCTATATGCATCAGCTCCAAATCATGTCTTTGGTCAAATGTTGGGTTTGCCCGGCTCCTGTGTTTTGCTGCCTTACGTTCCGCTCCATCGGCTAACGCGGCACCAGGAGAACTACTGCGATTGTGCCCCGGTTCGGCCGGGCGAGCACCTCAGTAGAGAAAGCCGAAAACTGACTGTCATGATATAGCGAGAGACTGGTCAACCACTCGATCGACTACTAGAATGTTTAGAATTCCTCCTCTTTGACGAAGGACCGCTTCCCGGTCAGGCACACACGCGCCCCGAGTTCAGAGAGCGCGGCGCCTCAAGGGGCTATATAGTAGCCCCACCATCGAGCTCATATGGCTAAGTGAAAGTGATAAAACATTATAGTCCGGTTGCCTAGTTTGCTATGCTATCACCTCCTTCAAAGGACCAAGACGTTGGATTAAGTGTGAAAATGCGTTTTTTTTTGCAAACACCCCCGCACCATGTGCGTGGGGCTGAAGCCAAAGACTGCCATCTTTCAGGTTATACATACATATACATTAACGGCCGCACAGGAGATATTTCAATACTTGAACGCACAAGTATAAAAAGCCATTACATTATAAATATGGTTTCACAAATCATACAGGTCATTTGAACATAACATTTTTCGAGCACTGCGACTCTATTAAACGAGCGCCCTGCAGGACTTCCTCAAAATAGTGCTCGGCGGGTAATCGGCTTTTGTCCGAACCCCGGGATGCAACATCGGTGGCATCCATCTCCACCCAGTATGTCTTAACACGGGCGAGAGCCATCCGTGCACCCTCTATGCATGCCGACCGCTTCATCGCCTTGATATGCGGCATCGCCCCAAGGAATTGTTGCAATAAGCCAAAATAACTCTTCGGCTTGGGCCTTTCCGGCCACAGATGAGCCACCACATCTGTCATGGCAAATCCGGACAATCTATTCAGCTCAGCCCACTTAGCCAACCGATCGGTCAACGGAAGTGGACGCTCCGGACTATGGAATTGAGACCAAAAAAGCTCTTCCACTTCGTGATCCTTTTGGCTTCGGAAGTGCACGACTGCGTCCGCCGCACTCACCGCCAAATTCAGATAAGGATTCTCCGCACCCCACAACTGGCCCAACTGAGCATACTTCGGATCCGTGAACTTCCTACGCAGCAGAAAGGGCTTTCTAGCCGGAATGTCTCCGGCCTGACGCAGTTCCTCCTTTATAGCCCGCATTGCAGAACGGGCATCCTTGGCTTCGGCGGTGGCCTTCTTCAGGTCCTCTTGCTCCGCCTGGCGTTCTCTTTCAAGAACCTCATAGCGGTCGGTAGCATCTTTTAGTTTCACGGCCATCTCCCCCCTGCTTCGGCAGTGAGCAGCCTTTTCGGCTTTTAGCTCCTCCGCTGCCTTCGAGGCAGTCGCATCACTTTTTCTGGCTTGCTCCTTGGCTCGAGCAAGCTCTGCCCGAAGGTCTTCCACAGCAGCAGCACCATCTGCATCAAGCATACATGTTGTAAGGAGCAGGCATCAACTCCCTTACCAGGTGATCGCGGAGAAACCACCTACCTTGTGACTCGTCAAGTCGTTTATTGATCAGCGCGATGTCCGCATCCGCAACGTCGAGTTGCCACTTTAGCTCGGCAACTCTATCAATCCGGCTGGCCACCGAGCATTCCGCCACTTGCATAGGAAAGGTGACATTTTATAACTGAGATTATGATCCTCGGCACGCTGTCGCTTTCGACAACATACCGAGTCTCAGGGGCTACTATCCATACAGGGCACACTCTATGTGCAAAACTGTCAAAAGGTATGTCATCTTTTGCGTACCTCAAACCCCGTCAGTAAACTTCTGACGGCCTCATGCAACCCGCTTTCGGCGGATGAGATCCTTTCAATCACCGTACTCATTAATGTGTGGTGATCTTCTGAGATAGACGCCCTCTCGAGCCGCCCTCTCGAGCAGATCCTGCAGCTCCACCGGCCGTACTCCAGTGGGTGCCGAACTCCCCGGCCCCGCTGGACTCGGGGAGACCCTCCGTGATGACACCTCAGGGTCGTCTGCCCTGCCTGACGGGGCGGCAGATGGAGGCGTTTCGCTCTCCATCATCTCCGGACGAAGGTCCCCCGAGGATGAGCTCTGCTGAGAAGGGCTGAGATCCGAACTACAAGGTAAAAACTTCGGTTATCCTTAGAAATAAAATAGGGATGTCCCTTATCACAAAACTCCCCTTTTTTCTACTTATGGCTCGCTGAAGGGCTGATTTCTTTGGGGAGACTGTGCGGCCGGGACCCCTCCTGGCACAGGACCTTCCGATGCAGATTTCTTTCCCCGTTTTGAGGCCTTGGCCTCCGGGTCTTCGGAAGCGGTCCTCTTCTCCCCCTGGAGGGAGGGATTCTTGATTCCCCCCTTGCTGAGAGCCTCCTTAGCAGAGGTGGTAGTTTCCCTGTTCCCCCCCTTCGCCCTCCTTCGAAGGCGCTACCTCCAACATTTTGATTAACATGGGATCCGGCGTGGTCTCAGGGAGGGGGGCCAGACACCGTATCAGTTTTGCTTGCGCTATCCACTCCTGTCCAAGGGATAGCGGGTTAAAAGCCAAATCCATGATAAATAAATAAATGGACGATATGTCCAGACACAGGGCTACTTACTTGAGTATCCGGGAGATTGCAGCTTAAGCCAGTGTCCTCGGTCAATTCCGGACACATCTCTTGTGATCCGAAGAACAGTTTGTGCATCTCCACGGGTGTCGTACCCATGAAGTGTTGGAGAGCTTGTGGTCCCTCCGGATTGAATTCCCACAGGCGGAGGGGGCGACGTTTGCAGGGCAGAAGACGCCGAATCAGCATAACCTGCGTCACTATGACCAGATTGATCTCCCTCTCTTGGAGGTCTCGAATCTGGCCCTGCAATAGGGGTGCGTCCTTGGACGGCCCCCAGTCAAGCCCTTTGTTCACCCATGATGTCAGCCATTGTGGAGGGCCCGAGCGAAAGGCGGGCGGTGGCCTCTGCCTGCTGCCCCTAGGAGCGGTGATGTAGAACCACTCCTGTTGCCACAAGCTGAGCTCCTCCTGAAAAGAGCCCTTGGGCCATGGAGCATCGGCCCTCTTGCTTATAACCGCCCTGCCACACTCTGCCTGACGCCCCTCAATCATCTTTGGCTCCACGTTGAAGGTTTTGAGCCACAAACCAAAGTGAGGGGTAGTGCGGAGAAAGGCTTCATAGACGACAATAAATGATGAGATGTGGAGGATGGACTCCGGAGCCAAGTCGTGGAATTCCAGCCCATAGTAAAACATGAGCCCCCTCACGAAGGGATCCATCGGGAAGCCTAAACCCTGACGGAGGTGAGACACGAACACGACACTCTCGCCAGGCTCGGGAGTAGGAATGACTTGCCCTTGGGTAGGCAACCTATGCGAAATCTCATAGGTTAAGTACCTGGCGTCTCTCAGCTTTAGCACGTGCTCTTCCGTGACGGAGGAGGGCATCCACTGGCCCTGTAGGTCAAAATCGGACATTGTCGAAGGTCCGAAGTGCCCAAATTTGGAGCCCTGGGTGTTGGAACTCGGGGCGAGGGGAGGATTCGATTGAGGATTGAAGAAAAGGAACGGGCCTTGGTCTCATTATAAAGAGGGAGAATACCAAGAGCCGTCCCCGTGACCGTTTGGAGCTCGCCTTCGATGGAGGGGGTGTGGCAACGGGCGCGGTTGGGTTACCCACGTCCGTATTGATGGGAATCTCGGAATAAGGGGAACACGATCTTTGCTTCGACAAGACGTGACAAGGAAACCGCTTCGCTAAACGCGCTGAGGTGGTATAATAAAAACAATTCGAGTAAAGGCTTGGTTATGGTGTGACGTCACGCCACAAAATACGTCAGCAGATTGAACTTGTGTAAATATTATTCTCTCTACGGTGGTATGTGGAATTTATTTTATAGAGCCGGACACTATCCTGGTGTTCACAATCTTCTATGAATTATTCGGAGGAGGAACCCGCCTTGCAATGCCGAAGACAATATGCGCACCGGACTCGTCGTCATTGAAGCCTGGTTCAGGGGCTGAGGGAGTCCCGGACTAGGGGGTGTTCGGATAGCCGAACTATCATCATCGGCCGGACTCCAAGACTATGAAGATACAACATTGAAGACTTCGTCCCGTGTCCGGATGGGACTTTCCTTGGCGTGGAAGGCAAGCTTGGCGATACGGATATATAGATCTGCTACCATTGTAACCGACTCTGTGTAACCCTAGCCCTCTCCGGTGTCTATATAAACCGAAGGGTTTTAGTCCATAGGACAGAATAACAATCATACCATAGGCTAGCTTCTAGGGTTTAGCCTCCTTGATCTCGTGGTAGATCCACTCTTGTACTACCCATATCATCAATATCAATCAAGCAGGAGTAGGGTTTTACCTCCATCTAGAGGGCCCGAACCTGGGTAAAAACATCGTGTCCCTTGTCTCCTGTTACCATCCGCCTAGACGCACAGTTCAGGACCCCCTACCCGAGATCCGCCGGTTTTTACACCGACAGTCGTACTGTGATGTAGCGGCTATCGCCGCCTGAGCTGTAGCATGGCGTCGAGCAGCCTCCGCTCTCCTCTCGTACTCATCTTCCTCCTCTGTGGTAATAATATATCTTCCTTTTGTTTGAAAATCAAAGAAGGCAGGAGCAGGAAGAGCAATATGGACTACATGACGTTTGTTAAAGATTAGCCGATACTGGAGAGGTGGTTCAGTCCTCTCAACAAACTGGTGGGAAACCATAGAATCAAAATCTAAATAAGAAGGGGGTAACTCCATATCACCCTCACGAATGTCTATCTCAAGAAAATTAGCTAAATGGATTGCATAAATTCCTCCAAAGAAATCTCCGTTATGCCTATTCTGATGCAACCTGCAAGCTACAATGGCTCTCATATGATAAGATTGGTCTCCTAACACAGCAATCCTGAGAATGCTGAGATCAGGGACACACATGTGACATGGTTCATCCTTAGCATTTATGCACCTACCTATGAAGAGAGCAAAATAATGTATAGCAGGAAAGTGAACGCTCCCTATAGTGGCTTGTGTTATATCTCTAGATTCCCCCACAGTTATTCTAGCAAGAAAGTCTCTATATTCAGATTTAGGTGGATCCCTGACATTACCCCAAGATGGAAGTTTGCAAGCAGAAGTGAAATCCTCTAAGTCCATGGTATAAGATTTGTCATAAAGGTCAAACATGACTGAAAGAGAATTGCGCGAAGATGAAAACTCAAACATCCTCACAAATGAACTTGTGAGATCATGGTACTGGGGGCATTTGTCAGCTTCAAAGTCCTCAAGACCGGCGTTACTCAAATATGTGCTAAGTTCTTCTTTGATTCCCACTTGATTCATAAAATTTTCTGATGGCCATTCACAGGGCCTCACAGGAGCGTCTCTTGGTGGTTCCTCGTCAGCATCACGTATTGCAAGTCTGGGACCTTGCTTCCTTGAAGTACCACCTTGGAACATCCTCCTAAACATATTGTTTCCTCTGAAAAATTTCTGAAATTTTTAGTAACTTCAAATAAAAGTGAACCAACTTCAATAAAATTGATAGCAACAACTCCCATAAGTGCCTAGAGCCTATATCAAGCATGAGAACTACTTGGAACCACATAAATTTGACATGCAAGCTCAAGAACATGGTCACCTATGCAGCACAAATTTGCAAAGAATAAAGCACTAGAACAAAAACTAATTGGACCAATGGAGGAGACACATACCAAGGAACAATCTCCCCAAGCAGTTTTGCGAGAGGTGCTTTGAGCAAGGAGATCGAAAATCACAGCAACGGGGGCTGGAACTCGTGCTTGAGTTGGTTTTTCGTGTTTGTGTAAAGCAAAGGAAGAAGATGGGTGCAGGGATAAGTGGAGGAGGGCCACCATGGGCTCACGAGGCAGGGGGCGCGCCCAGGGGGTAGGGCGTGCCCTCCACCCTCGTGGCCAGGTGGCAGCTCCCCCCGTGGTAATTTTTGCACAGTAAATCCTCAAATATTCCCGAAAAAATCATATTAAATTGGCATGGCATTCTGAGGACTTTTATTTTCGGGGTATTTTTATATTGCACGGATAAGTCAGGAAACAGACAGAAAAATACTATTTTACTTTATTTCTACTAAATAACAGAAAATATAAAGAGGGTACAGAAGGTTGTGCTTCTAGTTTCATCCATCTCGTGATCATCAAAATGAACCCACTAACAAGGTTGATCAAGTCTTGTTAACAAACTCATTCCGAATAATCGCGGAACCGGAGAAATTTTGAATAACACTAATTTACCTCAACGGGGATATGAAAATCCCCAACAATAAGAATATCATACTTTTTCTTGACAGTAGGGAGAGGAAATTCAAAACCTCCAAATATCGATGGAATTTTTCCAATAGAGTTGATACTATAAACTTGAGGTTGTTTCCTCGGAAAGTGTACCGTGTGTTCATTGCCATTAACATGAAAAGTGACATTGCCTTTGTTGCAATCAATAACAGCCCCTGCAGTATTAAGGAAAGGTCTTCCGAGAATAATAGACATACTATCATCCTCGGGAATATCAAGAATAACAAAGTCCGTTAAAATAGTAACGTTCGCAACCACAACAGGCACATCCTCACAAATATCGACAGGTATAGCAGTTGATTTATCAGCCATTTGCAGAGATATTTCAGTAGGTGTCAAATTATTCAAGTCAAGTCTACGATATAAAGAGAGAGCCATAACACTAACACCGGCTCCAAGATCACATAAAGCAGTTTTAACATAATTTCTCTTAATGGAGCATGGTATAGTAGGTACTCCTGGATCTCCAAGTTTCTTTGGTATTCCACCCTTAAAAGTATAATTAGCAAGCATGGTGAAAATTTCAGCTTCAGGTATCTTTCTTTTATTAGTAATAATATCCTTCATATACTTAGCATAAGGATTTGTTTTGAGCACATCAGTTAATCGCATACGCAAAAAGATGGGTCTAATCATTTCAGCAAAGTGCTCAAAATCCTCATCATCCTTTTTCTTGGATGGTTTCGGAGGAAAAGGCATGGGTTTCTGAACCCATGGTTCCCTTTCTTTACCATGTTCCCTAGCAACAAAGTCTCTTTTATCGTAACGTTGATTCTTTGATTGTGGGTTATCAAGATCAACAGCAGGTTCAATCTCTACATCATTGTCTTTGCTAGGTTGAGCATCAACATGAACATTATCATTAACATTATCACTAGGTTCATGTTCATCACCTGATTGTGTTTCAGCATCAGAAATAGAGATATCATTTGGATTCTCAGGTGGTTCAGCAATAGGTTCACTAGAAGTTTGCAAAGTCCTATCATTTTTCTTTTTCTTCCTTTTAGAAGAACTAGGTACATCAATATTATTTCGCTGAGAATCTTGCTCGATTCTCTTAGGGTGGCCTTCAAGATACAAAGGTTACTGAGTCATTCTACCAGTTCTAGTAGCCACTCTAATAGTATTATCATTTTTCTTACTATTCATTTCATCAAGCACTTCTTTTTGAGCTTTAAGTACTTGTTCTACTTGAGTGGTAACCATAGAAGCATGTTTGCTAACAAGTTTAAGTTCACCTCTAATATCAGCCATATAATCACCCAAGCGTTTAATCATAAAGGCATTCTGTTTTAATTGTCTACCAAAATAAGCATTAAAGTCATCTTGTTTAAACATAAAGTCGTCAAACTCATCCAAGCACTGACTAGCAATTTTAGTAGGAGGGACTTCAGCCTTATCATATCTATAGAGAGGATTTACCTTTACTACCTATGTCGGGATATCAGGAGGTTCTTCAGTAAATAAGTAATTGGGATCATATACTTCTTCAACAGGCGGTAAATTAAGACCATGTATTTCTTCAATAGGAGGTAAATTCTTAACATCTTCAGCTTTAATACCTTTTTCTTTCATAGATTTTGTTGCCTCTTGCATATCTTCGGGACTGAGAAATAGAACACCTCTCTTCTTCGGAGTTGGTTTAGGGATAGGCTCGGTAATTGGCTCTGGAACTGGCTCAGGTGGTGGCTCAGGAGGTGCCCAATTATTTTCATTTGCCAACATATTATTCAATAGAATTTCAGCTTCATCTGATGTTCTTTCCCTGAAAAGAGAACCAGCACAACTGTCCAGGAAATCTCTGGAAGCATCAGTTAGTCCATTATAAAAGATATCAAATATTTCAGGCTTCTTAAGAGGATGATCAAGCAAAGCATTAAGTAACTTGAGAAGCCTCCCCCAAGCTTGTGGGAGACTCTCTTCTTCAATTTGCACAAAGTTGTATATTTCCCTCAAGGCAGCTTGTTTCTTATGAGCAGGGAAATATTTAGCAGAGAAGTAATAAATCATATCCTAGGGACTTTGCACACAACCAGGATCAAGAGAATTAAACCATATCTTAGCATCACCCTTTAATGAGAACGGAAATATTTTGAGTAAATAAAGGTAGCGCGATCTCTCATTATTAGTAAACAGGGCAACTACATCATTTAACTTAGTAAGATGTGCCACAACAGTTTCAGATTCATAGCCATAAAAAGATCAGATTCAACCAAAGTAATTATATCTGGATTAAAAGAAAAATCATAATAATCCTTATCAGGAACACAGATAGGTGAAGTAGCAAAAGCAGGGTCGGGTGTCATCCTATCTCTAAGAGATTCTTTACTCCATTTAATCAGCAGCCTCTTAAGTTCATATCTATCCTGGCAAGCAAAAATAGCTGCAGAAGATTCAGCATCAAAAAGATAACCCTCAGGAATAGCAGGCATATTCTCGTCATCACTATCATCATCATATTCAGATTCAATAATTTCTCTTTCTCTAGACCTAGCAATTTGCTCATCAAGAAATTCACCAAGGGCATAGTATTATCAAGCATAGAAGTAGTTTCATCATAAGTATCATGCATAGCAGAAGTGGCATCATCAATAACATGCAACATATCAGAATCCATAACAGTAGTAGGTTTAGGTGTCGCTAGCTTACTCGTAACAGAAGGAGAATCTAGTGCAAGGCTAGATGGCAGTTCCTTACCTCCCCTCGTAGTAGAGGACAAAATAGTAGTTTGATCGTCTTTCAAGTTCTTCATAGTGTCCAGCAGATATAAATCCCAAGTGACTCAAAGAATAGAGCTATGCTCCCCGGCAATGGTGCCAGAAAAACGTCTTGATAACCCACAAGTATAGGGGATCGCAACAGTTTTCGAGGGTAGAGTATTCAACCCAAATTTATTGATTCGACACAAGGGGAGCCAAAGAATATTCTCAAGTATTAGCAGCTGAGTTGTCAATTCAACCACACCTGGAAACTTAGTATCTACAGCAAAGTGTTTAGTAGCAAAGTAATATGATAGTGGTGGTAACGGTAACAAAAGTAAAGACAGCAAAAGTAATGTTTTTGGTATTTTGTAGTGATTGTAACAGTAGCAACGAAAAAGTAAATAAGCGAGAACCAGTATATGGAAAACTCGTAGGCACCGGATTGGTGATGGATAATTATGTCGGATGCGGTTCATCATGTAATAGTCATAACATAGGGTGACACAGAACTAGCTCCAGTTCATCAATGTAATGTAGGCATGTATTCCGTATATAGTCATACGTGCTTATGGAAAAGAACTTGCATGACATCTTTTGTCCTACCCTCCCGTGGTAGCGGGGTCCTATTGGAAACTAAGGGATATTAAGGCCTCCTTTTAATAGAGAACCGGAACAAAGCATTAGCACAAAGTGAATACATGAACTCCTCAAACTATGGTCATCACCGGGAGTGGTCTCGATTATGTCACTTCGGGGTTGCCGGATAATAACACATAGTAGGTGACTATAGACTTGCAAGATAGGATCAAGAACACACATATATTCATGAAAACATAATAGGTTCAGATCTGAAATCATGGCACTCGGGCCCTAGTGACAAGCATTAAGCATAGCAAAGTCATAGCAACATCAATCTCAGAACATAGTGGATACTAGGGATCAAACCCTAACAAAACTAACTCGATTACATGATAAATCTCATCCAACCCATCACCGTCCAGCAAGCCTACGATGCAATTACTCACGCACGGCGGTGAGCATCATGAAATTGGTGATGGAGGATGGTTGATGATGACGACGGCGACGAATCCCCCTCTCCGGAGCCCCGAACGGACTCCAGATCAGCCCTCCCGAGAGAGATTAGGGCTTGGCGGTAGCTCCGTATCGTAAAACGCGATGATTTCTTCTCTCTGATTTTTTTCTCCCTGAAAGCCAATATATGGGGTTGGAGTTGGCGTCCGAGGGCCACCAGGGGGCCCACGAGGTAGGGCGCGCGCCCAGGGGGGCTTACCCCCCACCCTCGTGGACAGGGTGTGGGCCCCCTGGTCTTCATCTTTTGTGAGGATTTTTTATTGTTTTTTCTAAGGTGTTCCGTGGAGTTTCAGGTCATTCCGAGAACTTTTATTTTCTGCACATAATACAACACCATGGCAATTCTGCTGAAAACAGCGTCAGTCCGGGTTAGTTCCATTCAAATCATACAAGTTAGAGTCCAAACACAAGGGCAAAAGTGTTTGGAAAAGTAGATATGACGGAGACGTATCAGTGGGTCTATCCCCGCGGCATGTATCTGTTTTGCTTATGTCTTCAGCTTACCTTGTTGGGGGCGCCCCTCGGGCTGCATCATCCCCAAGCCGCTCGGGCCTGACCCAGTGGCGTGTGCCTTTCTCTGCATCTATCTAAGTTGATTTGCTTCTTCATGCTTAACCTACTTGAGATAATCGCCTGCTCGATTGACACCTACCTTTGGAGCCGCTCGCTCTGGCACGACGCTTGCGCATGGGTCCGTCCCTGCAACGTCGACAAATCTGAGTGGTCGAGCTCTGGCCGCAGCAGCCCCGCATAGTGCTACCTCACCAGGACCTCAGTGCCTCAATCACTCCCTCGGAGCAACCAATGGCTAGCTGGCAACCGTAATGGCAGTCCTTGTTTTCCTCGTGCTGGCGTACAGGATCCGCTTAAGGGATAGCGTGGGGGCGTCGTGAGCTCTCTCTCTCTCTCTCTCTCTCTCTCTCTCTCTCTCTCTCTCTCTCTCTCTCTCTCTCTCTCTTTCTCTCTCCCGTACGATCCGCTCGCATGTTAAAAGGGGGGCGTCTGAGCATCGTGACTCATGGGATCTTACTGGCTCTCCAGCCCTCACCCCCTGGCCTTGACCCACGGCATCGCGACCTGTCATACCAGCGGTGGCTGAGCTCGCTCGAGGGGCGGGACCTGAGGACGTAGAGCATGAAGGAAAGTGCAGGGAAGAGGGGAGAAGCTCACGAGGACCCAACCCAGCGACACCCCAGCTGCCGGCACGCAGGCTCGGCACCTTGCCAAAGAACTAATCCAAGCTCATGAGATAAGTCACGCCCCTGGAAAAGCTAAATCAACGTGACTCTAAACCCTCGCCTAGTGCGGCTCTGTCACGGCGACGTTGCCTTCCTTTCTTGCCCAGCGGAGGCTGCTTGAGCGCTAAAGGGGACCTCCCGAGCATCGCGCCTTGGGGGCTCTTACTGGACCTTGGGCCGCTCACCTCCTGGCCTTGACCACGGCATCGCGACCTGGCATACCAGCGATGGCTGAAGCCTGCCTGGGGACCAGCGCCTATCAGTGTAGAGCACCAAGCCCCCGTGAGGATAGAAAGGGGGAGCCGAGACAAGACAGGACAAGCATCTCGCGTCGCTCCATAATAAGGATAATATTCACGAAAGACAAGGCACGTGCTTACATACCCCCGTGGGGTGTTTCTTCGATTCCTCACAGGGAACAAAAGGTGCCAATCCTAAGGAATGCTAACTACGCGTGCCTCCATAGGAGACGCCATCATCAACAGTGGGCCGCCCAGCGCCGGCGCCAACACCATCCAGATCAGCGGCGTCGGCGGCCCATCGCGCGACGTGAGCTCGGGGGCTCGTAGCTGTCGTCGCTCATCTCCGGAGTCATGTAAAGCTCGGGAGAGTCGATGGACCCTCCGCTGCTACCAGAGGAGCTGCTGGGGAAGCGGTTGGCAGGCCTGGTCCTCACCACTTCGATGCCACGGCCGCCTTCCTTGGGGAAGCACTCCAGTCGGCATCCTTCCGCGTAGAAGACCTTGAAGAACATTGAGGAGGTGTGATCGTATTCAAGATGAATTACGAGGGCACCCCCTGTCCGGCAGACCTGGGCGATCTCGCCCCAGCCCCAGGTCATGTAGACTTTGCCCGGAGCGACAACATCGACCTCCGCTCTGGTCGCGAGGGTGCTGCAGTCAGCATGCTGCAGCCAGAGCTCCAGAGGCCCCCTCGACGGCATCTCAAAGGCGAAGGAGGGAGGAAGGCGGATCCAAGTGTTGGAAATATGCCCTAGAGGCAATAATAAATTAGTTATTATTATATTTCCTTGTTCATGATAATCGTTTATTACCCATGCTATAATTGTATTGATAGGAAACTCACATACATGTGTGGGTACATAGACAACACCATGTCCCTAGTAAGCCTCTAGTTAACTAGCTCGTTGATCAACAGATGGTTACGGTTTCCTGACCATGGACATTGGATGTCGTTGATAACGGGATCACATCATTAGAAGAATGATGTGATGGACAAGACCCAATCCTAAGCCTAGCACAAAGATCGTAGTTCGTATGCTAAAGCTTTTCTAATGTCAAGTATCATTTCCTTAGACCATGAGATTGTGCAACTCCCGGATACCGTAGGAATGCTTTGGGTGTACCAAACGTCACAACATAACTGGGTGGCTATAAAGGTGCACTACAGGTATCTCCAAAAGTGTCTGTTGGGTTGGCACGAATCGAGACTGGGATTTGTCACTCCGTGTGACGGAGAGGTATCTCTGGGCCCACTCGGTAGGACATCATCATAATGTGCACAATGTGATCAAAGAGTTGATCGTGGGATGATGTGTTACGGAACGAGAAAAGAGACTTGCCGGTAACGAGATTGAACAAGGTATCGGTATACCGACGATCGAATCTCGGGCAAGTACAATACCGCTAGACAAAGGGAATTGTATACGGGATTGATTGAGTCCTTGACATCGTGGTTCATCCGATGAGATCATCGTGGAACATGTGGGATCCAACATGGGTATCCAGATCCCGCTGTTGGTTATTGACCAGAGAACGTCTCGGTCATGTCTACATGTCTCCCGAACCCGTAGGGTCTACACACTTAAGGTTCGATGACACTAGGGTTATAAAGGAAGTTTGTATGTGGTTACCAAATGATGTTCGGAGTCCCGGATGAGATCCCGGACGTCACGAGGAGTTCCGGAATGGTCCGGAGGTAAAGATTTATATATGGGAAGTCCTATTTTGGTCACTGGAAAAGTTTCGGGTTTTATCGGTAATGTACCGGGACCACCGGAAGGGTCCCGGGGGTCCACCAAGTGGGGCCACCATCCCCGGACTGCAGCATGGGCCAAGTGTGGGAGGGGACCAGCCCCTGGTGGGCTGGTGCGCCCCCCCCCCCCCACAAGGGCCCAAGGCGCCTAGGGTTTGGGGAGGGGGCACCCCGCCTTGCTTGGGGGGCAAGTTTCCCCCTCTCCCCCCCTTGGCCGCCCCCTTAGATGGGATCTAGGGCTGGCCGCCGCCCCTAGGGGCTGGAAACCTAGGTGGGGGCGCAGCCCCCTCTCCCCCTATATATAGTGGAGGCATAGGAGCAGCCCAACACACGAAGTTCTTCTCCTGTTGGCGCAGCCCTACCTCTCTTTCTCCTCATATCTCGCGGTGCTTGGCGAAGCCCTGCTGGATCACCATGCTCCTCCACCACCACCACGTCGTTGTGCTGCTGCTGGATGGAGTCTTCGTCAACCTCTCCCTCTCTCCTTGCTGGATCAAGGCATGGGAGACGTCACCGGGTTGTACGTGTGTTGAACACGGAGGTGCCGTCCGTTCGGCACTAGGATCTCCGGTGATTTGGATCATGACGAGTACGACTCCTTCAACCCCGTTCTCTTGAACGCTTCCGCTTAGCGATCTACAAGGGTATGTAGATGCACTGTCCTTCCCCTCGTTGCTGGTTTCTCCATAGATAGATCTTGGTGACACATAGGAAAATTTTGAATTTCTGCTACGTTACCCAAAACCAAGAGCATGGAGGCATAGAGGCGTGAAGCACAAGCTTGCGAGAAGAGCCCTCGGCATGGATCCCAGGGGCGACGACGCGCACCGCCGTGACTCGTCGGCGTCGACGGCGGCGCCGGCGGTGCCGCTCGGCATCTTATCCTCCAGGGCCCTCGGCTTGGGCGTACATGGGCAGCGGAAACCCAGGCGGCGGTCATTCGTACCAGGGCCTCGACGTCTCCTGCCACGCAACCACATCGCGACAGCCGGGGACCGGCCGTTTCTTCGGCGGAAGCGGGTCGGGACCCTCTCGGGGGGCTTTCCCCTTATCTTCCGCTGAAAACTAGTGGATCGGCGCCATTGGCATGAAGTGGAGCAAGGGCAAGGAAGAAAGAGTGAAGCAGAAAGAGATGGACTGCGGGGGGCTCTCGCTCGTCCGTACTTATAGCCCGGAGGAGGCCAACCTCCGCCTCCATGATCTCAGGTAATCATGACTCATTTCTGCATGCGGGGACTTGTCAAGTCGAGCAATTGCCGGGAGAGCGTGGGGAAGAGGAGGCGCCCACGTCCAATCAACCGCCATGCGGCGCCCAAGGCCGCAGGCTGATGGGGCCCGCGGCGCTCCGCTCTTTCCCCTTCGCTTCTCCGCTAAGCCAAGTCTAAGCGCGCCTTGGGCCCGGGGGCTACTATCAGCGTCCTGGGAACGGGGGTCCCCAAACTTGCCTGCCTCGGCCTGCGGCGTGGCTTGATTGGTGGCCTAGTACGGCCCATCTTCATCAACGCAAGGCTCAAGACCCTCGCGAGGGGCCAAGCCTCGTGGGGCGGACAACACGAGGCTTCCTCAGGAGCGGCCTCGCCAGGCAGGCTCGCGAGGAGGCGGAGAGATCAAGGCAGGGGTACCTCACGAGGTACCCGTGATGCAAGCCGTGACGATCGAGACCAGGCGGGCACCGGCCTGCGCCGGCCTGCGCAGTGTCCTTGTTTCCTCTTTGGTGCAAAGGGGGCAAG
This sequence comes from Triticum dicoccoides, assembly GCF_002162155.2. NCBI lineage: Eukaryota > Viridiplantae > Streptophyta > Magnoliopsida > Poales > Poaceae > Triticum > Triticum dicoccoides. The sequence continues at coordinate 252,781,448 of NC_041391.1, forward strand.
CGCAGGCGTGGAGTACCGAGGCATCAGACAAAGGTTGCCATTTCAATGCAACGAGACCAAGACCAGCAGAGCGGCAGGATGGAGGTCACCGTGGATCCCAAGACGGCGTCATCGCCAGTGCCTTTGGCAGCCGAAGACCAACTTTAGTCAGGATAACTTGTACTAGATGTTCCCCTTCAAAATGGCCGTTGTTGGCGCCCTTCCCGCTCAATATTTGGGAAGAGGACCAGGGCCTCTATAAATAGGCTATCCATCCATCTAGGGCAGGAGATCGAGTCATCATCAGATAGAGAGGCGATCGAGCTCATCCAAGTAGTTCATCGCACCAGCTCAAGAACACCTCTCACGAGGCTGTTCATCCTTTGTACTGTTCATCATCAACCCCTGAGGCAATCCACCACACCACACACTGGAGTAGGGTATTACACCACAATGGTGGCCCGAACCAGTATAAATCTTGTGTCCCTCGTGTTGTTCATCATTTTTAGCTTAGATTCTCACAAGGTGATCAGATGCGGATAGGTAGGGGGAAGATCTTCGCGTGCACCCCAGAGTTCGAACCTTAAGGGCCTGCCGGAACCCAACATCCGACATCCCGGGAACTACTTTCTGTGATGTGCTACCTTCCAATTTGAGATAAGGTACAATTACCTCATCAAGTTCCACTTTTCCCCCACTCACTTCTTTCGAGAGAAACTCTTTCTCTAGAAAGGACCCATTCTTGGCAACAAAGATCTTTCCCTCAAATCTATGGTAGAAAAGGTATACCCAATGGTCTATTTAGAGTATCTTATGAAGACGCACTTCCCTGCTTTAGGTTCGAGCTTATTAGGTTGAAGCCTCTTGACATAAGCGTCGCATCCCCAAACTTTAAGAAACGACAGCTTAGGTTTCTTGCCAAATCACAACTCATACAGTGTCATCTCAATGAATTTAGATGGTGCCCTATTTAAAGTGAATGCGGTTGTCGCTAATGCATAACCCAAAACGATAGTGGCAAATGGGTAATAAACATCATAGAACGCACCATATCCAATAGAGTATGATTACGATGTTCGGATACACCATTATTCTATGGTGTTCCAGATGGCGTGAGTTGTGAAACAATTCCACATTGTCTTAAATGCATACCAAACTCGTAACTCAGATATTCACCTCCAGGATTAGATCGTAGAAACTTTATTTTCTTGTTATAACAATTCTCCACTTCACTCTGAAATTCCTTGAACTTTTCAAATGTTTTAGACTTGTGTTTCATTTAGTAAATATACTCATATCTACTCAAATCATCTATGAAGGTAAGAAAATAACGATATCCACCGCGTTCTTCAACACTCATCAAACCGCAAACATCGGTATATATTATTTCCAATAAGTCACTAGCTCGCTCAATTATTTCGGAGAACAGAGTTTTAGTCATCTTGCGCATGAGGCATGGTTCACGTGTCTCAAATGATTCATAATCAAGAGATTCCAATAGTCCATCAGCATGGAGTTTCTTCATGCGCTTTACACCAATATGACCTAAGCAGCAGTGCCACAAATATGTGGTACTATCATGATTAACTTTGCATCTTTTGGCATCAATATTATGAATATGTGTATCACTATGATCGAGACTCAACAAAAATAAACCATTCATAAGGGGCGCATGACCATAAAAGATATTACTCATATAAATAGAACAACCATTATTCTCTAACTTAAATGAATAAACGTCTCACAATAAACAAGATCCAGATATAATGTTCATGCTCAGCGCATGCACCAAATAACAATTATTTAGGTTTAAAACTAATCCTGAAGGTAGATGCGGAGTTAGCATGCCGACGGCGATCACGTCAACCTTGGAACCATTTGCGATATGCATTGTCACCTTGTCCTTTGCCAGTATTCGTTTATTCTGTAGCTCCTGTTTCGAGTTACAAATATTAGCAACCGAACCAGTATCAAATACCCAGGCGCTACTATGAGCAGTAGTAAGGTACACATCAATAACATGTATATCAAATATACCTTTGTTGACGTTGCCAGCCTTCTTATCTGCCAAGTACTTGGGGCAGTTCCGCCTCCGGTGACCATTCCCCTTGCAGTAGAAGCACCCAGTCTCAGGTTTGGGTCCAGCCTTGGGTTTCTTCACGGGAGCGGCAACTGTCTTGCCATTCTTCTTGAAGTTCCCTTTATTTCACTTGCCTTTCTTGAAAATAGTGGTGTTTCTAACCATCAACACTTGATGCTCCTTCTTGATTTCTACCTCCGCGGCCTTAAGCATCACGAAGAGCTCAGGAATCGTTTTCTCCATCCCTTGCATTATGTAGTTCATCACAAAGCCCTTATAGCTTGGTGGCAGTGATTGGAGAACTCTGTCAATGACCGTGTCATCTGGAAGATTAACTCCCGATTGACTCAAGCAGATGTGAAACCCAGAAATTCCGAGTATATGCTACTACCAGAACTCTTCTCCTCCATCTTGCAGCTAAAGTACTTGTCGAGGTGTCATACCTCTCAACACGGGCATGAGCTTGAAATACCAATTTCAGCTCCTAGAACATATCATATGCTCCATGGTGCTCAAAACGTCTTTGGAGCCTTGGTTCTAAGCCGTAAAGCATGGTGCACTGAACTATCAAGTAGTCATCAGAATGTGTCTGCCAGATGTTCACAACGTCCACAGACGACGCTGGAGGGGGTGCGGCACCTAGCGGTGCATCAAGGACTTAAGCCTTCTGTGCAACAACTAGGGTAATCTTCAAGTTACGGACCCACTCTGCATAGTTGCTTCCATCATCTTTCAACTTAGCTTTCTCTAGGAACACATTAAAATTCAGGGGAACTACAACGCGGGCCATTAATCTACGACACAAATTTTGCAAAGATAATTAAGACTAAGTTCATGATAATTAGTTCAGATAATCAAATTACTAATGAACTCCCACTTAAATCAACATCCCTCAAGTTGTCTAAATGATACATGATCCAAATCAACTAACCCATGTCCGATCATCACGTGAGATGGGGCAGTCATCAATGGTGAACATCTTCATGTTGATCATATCTACTATATGACTCATGTTTGACCTTTCGGTCTCCTGTATTCCAAGGCCATGTCTGTACATGCTAGGCTCGTCAAGTTTAACCCATGTATTCTGCATGTGTAAAACTGACGTACACCCGTTGTATGCAAACGTAGAGTCTATCACACCCGATCATCACAAGGTGCTTCGAAATGAGGAGCTTTTGTAATGATGCATACTTAGGGAGAACACAATTTTTTGAAATTAAGTGAAGGGGTCATCTCAGAATGCTACCGTCATCGTAAGCAAAATAAGATGCATAAAAAGATAAACATCACATGCAATCAATATGTGACATGATATGGCCATTATCATCTCGTGCCTTTGATCTTCATCTCCAAAGCACCGACATGATCTCCATTGTCACCGGCATGACACCACGATCTCCATCATCATGTCTCACGTGGTCGTCTCGCCAACTATTGCTTCTACAACTATTACTAACGCATAGTGATAAAGTAAAGCAATTATATGACGATTAATAAGTTAAAGACAACCCTATGGCTCCTGCCGGTTGCCGAACTCATCGACATGCAAGTTGTGAACCTATTACAAGACACGATCTCATACATCAACATATATCACATCACATTTTTGGCCATACGACATCACACCATGCCCTACAAAAACAAGTTAGACGTCCTCTATTGTGTTGTTGCAATTTTTACGTGGCTGCTATGGGCAACTAGCAAGAACCTTTCTTGCCTATGCAAAGCCACAACTGTGATAATCAAGTTTCCATTTAACCTTCTACAAGGACCTCCTTCGTCAAATGAGATTCAACTAAAGTAGAAGAGACAGACACCCGCTAGCCACCTTATGCAAAACAAGTTGCATGTCAGTCGGTGGAACCGGTCTCATGTGTGAGGACATGTAAAGTTGGTCCAAGACGCTTCATCCCACAATACTGCCAAATCCAAATAAGACAGAGAGATAAGCAATTTGAGCATCAACGCCCACAACTCTTTGTGTTCTACTCGTGCATATACATCTACGCATAAACCTAGCTCATGATGCCACTGATGAGGAACGAAGCATGAATCCTACGTACACCCAAGTTCTATCTAGGAGAAGCATAGTAACAAGAGGGGAGAGTGTATCTACATACCCTCGCGGACCGTCAAGAGGAAGCATATATCACGCGGTTGATGTAGTCATAGTCGTCACGATCCAATCGCGATGCAAACCGATGAAGTACTGAACGGACGGCACCTCCGCGTTCAGCACACGTACGACACGATGAAATTTCCTCCTCCTTGATCTAGCAAGCAAGGAAGGAGAAGTAGATGGGATTGTCGACAGCACGACGGCGTGACGGTGATGGTGGTGGAGTGATTCAGCAGAGCTATGCAGAGCGCTACCGAAACAACGAAGACGAAGAGTTACGAAGTAACAGGAGGGAGAGAGAGAGAGAGAGAGGGAGGGAGAGAGAGAGAGGCCAAGGGCTTTTGTATACCCTTGGGGATGCCCCTTACCCTCTATATGTAGGTGGAGGGGCGTGGTGGCCAGCCCTCCAAGCCCTAGGGTTGGCGCACCAAGGGGGAGGAGTTAGACTCCTAGTCCAATTCCCTCCTTTCCATACACAGGTGGACTTTCCACCTTTCCCAGCCACATGGGCCTTGAGGGACTTGTGCGCCTGACCCAATAAGGCCAGGGCGCCTCCCCTTAGTCCATGCTGACCCTTGGGACGTGGTGGAACCCTTGGTGGAATTCTGGACTCCTCCGGATGTTTCCAAAACCTTCTGGAAGCTTCCCCGTACAATACCGAAAAAACTGAATCTTTTTTCGAAACCCTGAAAGCTACTTTCCACATATAAATCTTTACCTCCGGACCATACCGGAGCTCCTCGTGACGTCCTGGATCTCATCTGGGCTCCAAACAACATTTGGTCACCAACATGCATATCCCAACATTACTCTAGCGTCACCGAACGTTAAGCGTGCGGACCCTACGGGTTCGAGAATCATGTAGACATGACCGAGACACCTCTCCGGTCAATAATAAATAGCGGAACCTGGATGCTCATATTGGTTCCTACATATTCGACGAAAATCTTTTATCGGCTGAACCACGATGTCAAGGATTCGGTTAATCCCGTATGCAATTCCCTTTATCCAGCGATATGTTACTTGCCCGAGATTCAATCGTCGGTATCTCCATACCTAGTTCAATCTCATTATCGGCAAGTCTCTTTACGAATTCCGTAATACAAGATCGTGTGACTAAACTCGTTAATCACATGCTTGCAAGCTTCTTGTGGTGCTGTATTACCGAGAGGGCCCAGAGATATCTCTCTATCACACAGAGCGACAAATCCCAGTCTTAATCCATGCAACCCAACAAACACCTTCGTAAATACCTATAGAGCACCTTTATGAGCACCCAGTTATGAAGTGATGTTTCATAGCACACAAAGTATTCCTCCGGTATCCGGGAGTGGCATGATCTCATGGTCCAAGGAAGTGATACTTGACATGAAGAAAGCTGTAGCAAATAAACTCAAGTGATACGATCGAATGCTAAGGGGTGGGTCTTGTCCATCACATCATTCTCCTAATGATGTGATCCATTATGAAATGACAACTCATGTCTATGGTTAGGAAACCTTAACCATCTTTTATCAACGAGCTAGTATAGTAGAGGCTCACTAGGGGCATAGTATTTGTTTATGTATTCACACATGTATTTAAGTTTCCGATCAATAAAATTCTAGCATGAATAATAAACCTTTATCATGAACAAGGAAATATGATAATAACCAATTTATTATTGCCTCTAATGCATATTTCCAAAAGTAGTGCCATCGAGCTGAGGGAAATCATGCTTGGGCCGCTTCGCGTAGTAGATGTTGTGGCGCTCGCACTCTGTAGGTGAAGGGGCCCCGGTGATCAGCAGCGGGGGAGGGGGGCGTGGTCGACGAGTCTTGCGAACGGAAGCTGCGTCGCGCTGTCCGTATAGAGGGGGG
>NC_041391.1:252787682-252790497 GCF_002162155.2 Triticum dicoccoides
GTGGCTGAATGGGACATGGCGCCCGCACTCGCTGTGGCGGCAGGATCGGCCGTGGGCGTGGCCTTGCGGGCCTCATCCACATCGGCCTGGGTGAGGTCGATCTGTTTGGAGAGGAGCTTGAGCTCTTCGGAGACCTGGTTATTGTAGGAGAGCTGTGTCCGGTGCCGTTCATCGGCAGTCTTCTGGTTCGCGTCGAGTCGACGGATGACTGTCTTGAACAAGTTCTGTAGCTTGTCGGTGGTCTCTGACATGGCGTCGAGCACACGGCGGGTCTGCGCCGAGGGTTTGGATGGCGCCGTGGTCTCGCTCCAAATCGACCGAACCCCGAGTCGGATTTCGGGCGAGCTCGCCGAAGCAGCTCGCACCTGACCCGGTGGATTTTACCAGCGATCGAGAGGGTAAGAGATCAGCAGCAGCGGCGAGGTAGTGAAAAAAAAATTATAGGCTCTGAATACCAGATTGTGATGAACCAGAGATCTCGATCTAGAATTAGGGAGGGAAAGAGAAGGGGGTAGGTGAGGAAGCGTGTGAGAGGAGATAGTTCGATCTAATTTCTCTTCGATGGCTCGATCATTCTCCATTCGGTACATAAAGCTGGCTACATGGGCCCAACCCTAGCCCAGCACGACTCGCTTACAAGGCCCAAGGCCTAGATCACCACGCAGGGTGTTGCAAGCTCGGTTAAGTTCAGACTGAACTTGCACTCCTTCAGTCCGCTGCAGAAGTCGAAGTGCTGTCATTTGCAGGCGCGACAAGTTCCTTCTGAATTGAATCCGCCCCATGCATGAAACAATTTCTCACTCCACAAAATAGTCAGTGGATCAATGCGTTTCTAGTTGTACGATCGTGGATCACACATTCAGAGGAGGCCTTGCTGGTAGCAGATGTCGATCGTGTGGTTGGCCATGATCCGGTTCACCTTCTGCGTCGGATGGAATGCGTCCCAGAAGAGGAACTTGTCGGCATCGGCGCAGGTCATGGGCGCCTCGTCGTTGCACATGAACCCCATCTCGAACCTCCCCGTGGCGCAGCACCCTTCCTCCACGTTCTCCAGCCCGAACTTGGCCGGGTTGGTGACGAGGTCGAGCATGGTGTCGTAGACGGGGACGTAGGCGAGCCTGAGGTCCGGGAGCTCGGCGCGGAGTGCCCCCAGCATGGCCTCCACCTTGGCATTGTACTCCCTGGCCACCCGGTTGTACTCCTCGATGCAGCCGCCGCCGTGGATCATGTTCTCGGCGCGCTCCAGCGGGAGGCAGCCGATGGGGGCGAGCCCGGCGAAGGTGACGCGGCGCGCGCCGAGGCGGTGGATCTCCGACAGGAAGCGGCGCGCGCCGGCGACGAGGAAGTCGGAGAACTCAGCCACCGTGTACTCGGCGAAGCGGCCCGTGCCGAGCATGTAGTAGTTCTCGAGGAAGTCGTTGGTGCCGATGCTGACGACGTGGAGCGCGCCGCGGACGATGGCGCGGGCGCGCTCGGCGCCGGCGTACGCGCGCAGGCGGAGCTGGTAATCCTTGTAGTACTCCACTTCCTTCCACAGCGGGATCACTGCCTAAGGGGACGAGCTTGTCAGTGCATGCATGCAGGTTTGACTTTGGAGTGAATAATACTAGTATTGTATGCAACAATAGATCCAAAATTATCTACATTATCAACGGTGTCTGTAGCACTCTGTTCGTGTGAGTAATAAGGGCATCTCCAGCCGCGCCCCCAACAAGCCCTCCCCAGGCGATTTCGCCGCGCCGGCGCCGAAAAAAGGCCCCAGTCGCGCCTCCAGAAACCCGTTTTTCACCGGCTCGGACCAAAACTGGTGCCGGCGGACCCAGGCCGAACCCGGCGCCCTGGGGAGCGCTTGGGGAGCCGGCGCAAGCAAAAAAGGCGCGTGGGCCCACACTGGAGGCGACCCGAGGGCCTTTTCCCGCCGTTTTGCTGCCGCTTTTTCTCACTTCTCTCCCGCTCGCTCGCCTTGCTCCCGCCAATCCCGCTCGCATCCCGCCGCCATGCCGCCGAAGAAGTACTCCATGCCACGCGCGGCGGCGACCGCGACGGGCGCCGTTACCCAACCGAAGCAGAGGAAGCCGAGGGCGCCTCCAACGAAGCCACCGGGCCTGTCGAACGCCGAGTGGAGGGCGGAACCGGGGGATAGCCAAGAAGGCCCGCGACAACGCGGCGCGCGCGGCGGCGTCCTCCTCTTCTGTCGAGGCTCCCGTCGTCAGCCACGCCCACCAGTACGCGCCCTGGGGACAGCAAGGCGCCGGATCTCCATGGGGTTCATCGTCGCCCGGCTACGCCGACGGCGACGCGCACGGCGGGTTCAACCCAAACGTGACCTTCCCTCATGGTCACCCCGCTGCGCGCACGCCATCGCCCGCCGTCGCCGGTGTGCAGTACCCACCAAACAACTACTCGCCGCCCCCCGCCTACGCGACCACGCCGAGTGATGAATGACCCCGCCGAGGCGGCGGCGCTCTTTTTTTGTAACGGCAGACTATGCCCGATCGCCGGACTTGCGGCGTCCTGATGTGCCCAACGCGAAAGCGCACCCCATATTATGTCCCGGGTGACATATCCGCCTGGCATTTTGTCAAACACGTAGGAGGCAGGGAAGGTCGCAGCGGCTGGGCGCGGCGACTCGAGGTGGCTGGACGCACGGCGCGCGCCTCGGCCTCGCCCGAGCTCGCCTCTGACTCGCCGCGTGCGCCTCGGCCTCGCCCTGCGCTCGTGCCGGCCCGCGCCTCCTCGCCCCTAACTCGCTATGCCGCCTCGCGCCGCGCCGGGCTGGCCTGCGCCCGCGCTTGCCGGGCCGCGCCGCGCCTCG
>NC_041391.1:252791319-252792963 GCF_002162155.2 Triticum dicoccoides
GGCCACCACCGCCTCGTCGGGCTCGTCGCCGCTCCCCACTCGGGCCGACGCGCTCCACTCCGGCCTCGCATGCTCGCCGTTGCATGCAGATGTGCGTGGGTAGGTCGGAGAGAGAAAATGGAAGAGAGAGAGAGAGTGGTGGGGGTGGGTGGGTGGGTGACAAGTGGGGTCACCCCGGACGGGCGCGGACGGAGAGGGGGCGAACCGTGTCCGGTTCTGTCCGCTTTCGCCCCAAATCCAGCCCCAAGTTTGGTCTAGAAATAGGGTCAGACGGACATAAAACGGACAAGATGGGTCCAGTTCATTGCGCGCTGGGTCGTGGGGTTTGTCTGTTTTACCCCAAACGGACAAAGCCGGACAAAATGGGGTCTTGCGGTGGAGTTGGCCTAAGAGTGGGTAGTACCACATTCGATGATTGCCTATAAGGAATAATTTGGGATCTCTGAACAGTAGGAACGGCGGCGCAATTCGATCCAAAAGTAGTAGGTGAATCTGGAGCTTAATGCATCACATGGAAGAATATGGATGGTGGTCGTTGTGCTTTCAAATTTAAGTTACTAGCATTTGCATTAAGTGCCGATCGATCACAAAATTGATTGAAGGTTGTAACAATTTCAAGCATGCAAGTGTGGTTGATACGGCGAAAGCGAGAACAAAAGCTAGTGCAGTCAAAATGAAGTGCCGGACTGGGTAGATGGATGAATGATTGTATAGTAGTAGTACGAGTACTACGTGTGCCTACTCATGCACTGCCTACATACCGGCGACGCCAGCCGCTTGTGGCCATGCGAGGCGACCGGCGGAACCTCGTCTTCCGGTCTCCCCTCCCCACACTCCGCCTCGCCCGCGGGCACGGATTGGCCTTGGCAGACGGCCTCGTCGAGCCCATGCATGCGCGCCACGTGGCAGAACCTAAAAATCTTGCCAGGCTGAAATGCTGGCACAGGTAATTGTTGAGCCTTGAATGGCGAACAAGAACACATCTCCGCCATCTAGAAATGCATACTCCAGCAGGTTTGCCAAATAAAAAGCTAATTTTTTTTAAATAATACATATTTTTTATTAAATTTCAGAAATATTACGCCGTAATTATATTTTTCAAAAATAATACTCAGTCGGCCTACTGTTGGTCGATTGGATCCAGTCAGCCTGCTGCTGGCCGATTGCACCCCAGTCGGCCCACTGTAGGCCGATTGGATCCAGTCGGCCCACTACTGGCCGATAGGCCCCAGTCGGCCCACTGCTGGCCGATTGGCGCCCAGTTTGCTTCCTCTAGGCCGACAGGTGCATGCACTCATTTATCTTTGGAATGAGTATTTGAAAAATATTGAAAAGTATTTAAAAAAATGTTGATCATGCATATAAAAATGTTAGTCAAGCATTTAAAAAAATGTTGAATAAGTATTTGAAAAATGTTGAAAAAATATTTGAAAACTGTTGAATAGGTATTTGAAAAATGTTAAAGAAGTATTTTAAAAAAATGTTGATCATTAATATAAAAATGTTAAACAAATATTTAAAAAAAATGTTGATCATGTATATAAAAATGTTAAAGAAGTATTTTAAAAAATGTTGATCATCTATATAAAAATGTTGAACAAGTATTTGAGAAAATATTAAACAAGTATTTTAAAAAAATTGAAC
>NC_041391.1:252793474-252853673 GCF_002162155.2 Triticum dicoccoides
AATATACATGACCATATTTTTATATTGATCAACATTTTTATATACATGATCAACATTTTTACAAATACTTTTTCAACATTTTTATATACATGATCAATATTTTTTCAAATACTTGTTTAGCCTTTTTTCAAATAATTGTTTAAATTTTTTGCAAATGCTAGATTAACATTTTTTTATACATGATCATCAATTTTTAAAATACTTCTTCAACATTTTTCAAATACCTATTCAACAGTTTCAAATATTGTTTCAATATTTTTCAAATACTTGTTAAATATTGTTATTTCAAATGCTTGATTAACATTTTTATATGCATGATCAACATTTTTTTAAATACTTCTTCAACATTTTTCAAATATTCATTTCAAAGATAAATGGGTGCATGCATCTGTCGGCCTAGAGGAAGCAGACTGGGCGCCAATCGGTCAGCAGTGGGCCGACTGGGGCCTATCGGCCAGCAGCAGGCCGACTGGATCCAATCGGCCTATAGTGGGCCGACTGGGGTCCAATCGGCCAGCAGTAGGCTGACTGGGTATTATTTTTGAAAAATATAATTACGGTGTAATATTTCTAAAATTTAATAAAAAATATGTATTATTTAAAAAAAATTAGCTCCAAAGCTGCAGAAAACCATCTCCTGCCGGATCCTTAAACCGCCGAGAAATGACAACTGACAAACGTACGCTACGAATCGTACTGTTAGTCAGTGACTGACCGGGGAGGGCCCCTGCTCCCTACTCGGCTTTGATTTCTTCTGCCTTTCTCACCAACCTCCCTGCGGTGCGCTGTAATGAGTAACGATCCATGGGTAAGTACGTAATCGCCGTGCACCACGCCCATGCGCAGGCGTGTGCACGTACATGCTGCCAAGTTAATGTCGCGCTCTGACGAAATTTACCGGAAAACCTCACGAAATCGCTAGTGGTGCTGCTATTGTAACCAGGAGCATTGAGCAGCACGGTCTCACATTACGATACGAACTACCGGGGCTTGCGGTGCTTACCAGGACGCCGGCGGTGGCGTTGTCGACGCCGGTGCCGGCAGAGGCGAAGCAGACGCCGCGCGCGAAGTCGCCGATGCCGTAGGCCGGGTCGAGATACGCCGGGACGAGCGGCGGCAGGCCCAGCGCCTCGGAGATGAAGTCCGGAGGCAGCCGCCCGTTGCCGAACCGCCCCGTGGCGCGGGCGCCGCCCGGCATGTCGCGGCCGTAGGGCGGGAAGTCGGACCGCAGCGTCGCGCCGATCTGGTTGTTGTTGCCCGTGTCCACCGTCGAGTCGCCGAACACGATCACCGCCGGCACCACCGCACCAGCAGCGCTGCCGCTGCCGCCCGAGTTGAGCACCAGCATTAGCAGCGGAAGCATCAGCAGCGCCGCTTCCACTTGGAAATGGCCGGACGCCATGGGAGAGGAGACCGGCGGCGAGTGCAGCAGAGTGGTTAGTGTGTGTACGAGTGGTGTAAGCAGAGAGTGATGGGGACGAGGGAGCGGCGTGTCATCGTAATAAATAGAGGTGATGTGAGAATCAGTAGGGGCGGTGGGAACTGTAGCGACAGCAATGTCATGCAGAGGAGGATTGATAAGTTATTACTGCATGCACGGTTATTATATCGCTTTACTTGCAAGTGCATATTGTTTTCAAAAAATTTAAACATCTTGTGCAGCGTGTTTTCAATCGCCAGCGCACCATTTGCAGAGAAGTTTGGCTACCAAGAATGACTCCCTCCTTTCCGGTTCATATGCTTCGGTTTGAATATCTCTCTAACTACTACTGCAAAAGTCTGAATCCTAGGGAGTTGAAGGGAGCTCTGGCAATAGCTTAGGCGACTCCACCGCACCGCCGCTGGCGGCTCCGGCCTCGGCGGCCACCCTTTCGACCGGCCTACTCGCTGCCATGGGGCCGGTCGGACACCCCGCTCCCCTTGCCCTGGGGCCTCAACCGCCGGCTGCCTGCTCCAACCTCGACGCGGCGGGGGCGGCATGCCCGGGCATGCGAGGGATATCTCCGCGGTAGGCGCCGACGCGACTCGCGTCGGGACTCGTTTTCGCGGCGGTTTCCTCGCCGCCTCCACCCCCACGGTGCGCCGGGGGGCGGCATGCCCGGGCATGCGAGGGATATCTCCGCGGTAGGCGCCGACGCGACTCGCGTCGGGACTCGTTTTCGCGGCGGTTTCCTCGCCGCCTCCACCCCCACGGTGCTGCGGGGGGCTCCGGCCCGCGTCGTCGGGCCATCGCTGCGCTCGCCGGGCGAGGCTCTCCTAGAGTACTCGTCACAGCCTTCTCCTCCCCGGTATGTTCTCCGCTGTCCGCCGCCCTGTCTTCGCCTACACCGGTCTGGCTAGAGGTGCTGTTGCTTGCGCCGCCGCCACCGTCGTTCGCCTGGTCAATGATTGGATCGGGTCGCCCTCTGCTTACCCGCCAATTCTTCACTTTAGGAGCTCCTTGTTCTCTTTTACCGCGGCCAATCGTAATATTGCAAATTTTATTCTGTTGCTAGAGGGAATTAATTACAGGGGCTTGCTTGTTCGTTTCCTTGCTAATGCCCCACCGGTCGGCCAGCCTATGCCTAGCCTCTTCGCTGCCTTCGTCCAATCCTGGCCATCTGCCTCTGCTGCCCGGCCCGGCCCGCCTTTGGCTTTTCCCGCTGTCGCGGCTCTGAGCGTTGACAGTGGCACTGCCACGAGGCCATTCCTTCCCCGGTTGGGACCGGACAAGCCCCCGGTTATGACTTTCGCCTCTCGCTCCTCCCGGGATCGCTTGTCGACGCCCGCACCCATCTCCTGTAGTGATTCCCGTGGATACCTTTTTAGAGATTCCCTATCTCCCTCTGCTGCGCCACGTGGGCCGTCTAGGGCTGCCGAATCCGCAGCAAATCAGCCTCTCGCGTTGGATTTTTCCAAGCCAGGCCTCCTTGCGCTTCCCATTGGCCCGCGTCAGCTCATTCAGCTGGCGCCTGCCCGGTGTCGTCGGCGCTGGCTGGGCGCATGCATGCCCCTCTGCGCCTTTTGGGGCAGAGCCCCCCAGCGCCTTGGCCCACCCGCAGACCCCGTAGTTCGAGACCGCTGCCCCCCATATCCCGCTATTGCCAACCTGGTCAGCTCCCACCCCTCCTCGGCTCGCAGATAGCGATGACGCGACCCAGGTCAGCGCCCATACCACGGGATGTGACAACGCTTTGACCGAGGATGCATGCCTGACGCCTCCATGACTGCCGCTTTCCCACGCCGGCAGCCCCCCCTCCCCCCGCGCATCTTATGCACATGCCCTCCTTTCTCCTACTTATAGCATGCAAGCCCCATGCATGCACAGGCACTTCGCCTCCCTCCCCCCAAGCGGCTAAACCCAATGGCCCGTTGCTACCGCTGCTTAGCTCTTGACCACAGGGTGCATGAGTGCAGGGACCCCGTGAGATGCCATCGGTGCTGGCGCGTGGGCCGCACCCAGCATGGGTGCATGGCTATTTTACCCCCTCCCTCGTGCCAACAACCATGCCATCTAACCCGCCAGCCCCCAACCCTAGCGCCCAACCCTTGCCCCTCTCCGTGAGCTCCACCTCTCAGTCCCGACCCCTGCCTTCCCCTGCAGCCATGGCGGACTTCATCCTTCTTGACCTCTCCTCCTCCGAGGACGAGCTGCCCAGCCCCAAGCCTCCGCATCCCCGTCTCGCATCTTCTCCTTCCCTGAGCAAACCGATGCGGCTGAAGCTGATGGCGACGTCGTCGAGGAGGAAGAGGATTCGGAGGAAGTCGAGTTTGAATCGGGGGAGGAATCCACCGATTTGGACGCGACTCAATCCATTTTTCTCGTTTCCCCTCCTAGGCACCGCCGCAATTCCTCCAAAGTTTTCATGTCGTTCACCCCCATCGAGCACTTCCTAAACCTAGCCTTTGCCATCGTAAACCCCCTGCACACCTCTCCGTAGGCCTGTATCCGCCACGCCCTCCACACCGGAGCTGGCAACCCGCCAGTCCTCATTAGGGCCGCCTCCTACGGGGCCGGTTTGGTCGTCTTTGGCTCGGCCTACGAGCGCGAGATCTCCATCCTCAACAGCCCGCTATCTTGCTTGATAAACACTGTGAGCCTTGTTCGCCACAAAGACACAGAGAACCGCTTCCTTTTTCGCCTTGGCACAGTCTCTGCCCTCCACATCGAGGATTTCCCGCTTGAGTATTGGTTCACTCCCACTATCATCAACTCCATCGTTCCTTTTGCTTGCCCCATTCAGATCGACCCCATTTGCCTCACCGGTGTGGACTACTCCGTTGTTCTTGTGTCCGTCAAGTCCGCACCCTCACCGACGTGCCCCACACTATTCCCGTCCATGGCTTCTCCAGCCTCAGGGCCATTGCATCCGTTCTCGTCGTGCACTACCATGAGCTTCCGCCGGACCCCGCCTTCGCGGGCCTCGACTCCGACAACAACAACAACGGCGGTGGAGATGGGGGGGACTCCGACTTCCCCCGCGGGATGGACCCCAACCTCTCCGCTCCGCCGCCTCCTCCAACGGACGAGGTCCACGACGACCGGGGTCGTGCAGCTGCGGGCGGCCTAAACATGATGGAAAACCATAAGCCACTGGTGTGAATCGTCCCGCTCACGGCACACCCAAACTCGGTGCAAGTCAAGCTATTCAAGGGGTTCTACGACGTGCACGTCCAGGGGGCAAACGGCGAGCGCGGGTTCTATCGCATCCCGATGAGCCCGGCGGGCTCGCCGAAGCTTCTCGTCGCGAACCTGGCGGCCTGCTCCATCGGCTTCATCGACCGGGTGGCCACGGTGAGCCCTTCCCCCGCACCCTTCACTGACACTGAGATCATCTCCCGCGACCTCCATGGTCGCGACTCCTGTCGGTGTCAGAACCGGCGGATCTCGGGTAGGGGGTCCCAATCTATGCGTCTAAGGCCAATGGTAACATGAGGCAAGGGACACAATGTTTACCCAGGTTCGGGCCCTCTCGATGGAGGTAAAACCCTACTTCCTGCTTGATTGATATTGATGATATGGGTATTGTAAGAGTTGATCTACCACAAGATCGTAGAGGCTAAACCCTAGAAGCTGGCCTATGATGATTATGATTCTGCCTCTAAGGACTAAACTCTCCAGTTTATATAGACACCGGAGAGGGCTAGGGTTTACATGGAGTCGGTTACAAAGAAGGAAATATAATATCCGGATTGCCAAGCTTGTCTTCCACGCAAAGGAGAGTCCCATCCGAACACGGGACAGAGTCTTGAGTCTTGTATCTTCACGCTCCAATAGTCCGGACAAAGTATATTGTCCGGCTATCCGGATACCCCCTAATCCAGGACTCCCTCAGTAGCCCCTGAACTAGGCTTCAATGACGATGAGTCCGGCGCGCAGTTTGTCTTGGGCATTGCAAGGCGGGTTCCATCTCCGAATACTCCAAAGTAATTATCGAACACTTAAACCATGTCCGGATTTGCAAGATGATCTTCACATACCACCGTAGAGAGAATGATATTTCACAAATGTAATCTGCTGACAACCTTTTAGACAACGCGACATAACACTACGGTCGGGTCATTATTCGAACCATTTTCCCACAACCAGCCACAAAGCATTTTGCGAGGCGGTTTCCTTGACACGTCTTGTCAAAGCAGAGATCGTGTCCCCTTATCACGGGATTCTCATCAATACAGGTATGGGTAATCCAATTGCGCCATTAATCGTGGAGCTTGGGAAATAAGCGATTCTCAACGGGCAAGTGGGGAGGCGCACCGCTTTCGTCGCCTCTATAAAGGGATAATGGTTCCCCATTTTCACCCACGCCTTCTTCCTCCTCTGCTTATCCATTCTTACACCCTCGAGCTCGAACGCCCTAGTTCACGCTTTCTCCGCACAGCCAAACATGCCCGGAGCAAGAGGCAAGTGGGTGGCCTCCACCGTGAAGGAGGAGCATGTTACGAAGCTCCGGGCAGCCGGATACTTGGCCGCAGACATCGCGCACCAGTTACTGGACAAAGGGCAGATTATTCCATCTCCGGAACCCCACGAGAGGGTTGTGTTTCTCGCCCACTTCGTCCGTGGACTGGGATTTCCACTTCACCCCTTCATCCGCGGGCTCATGTTCTACTATGGGCTAGATTTCCATGAACTAGCCCCAAATTTCGTTCTCAACATCTCGGTGTTTATCATCATGTGCGAGGCCTTCCTCCGCATCAGGCCTCACTTTGGCCTATGGCTATGAATCTTCTGCGTGAAGCCGAAGATCGTGAGCGGCCAACAAGTAGAGTGCGGAGGAGCCATGGTGGGCAAGATGCCCAACGTCACTTGGCTTGACGGCTCCTTCGTGGACACCGTGAAAGGGTGGCAATCGGGGTGCTTCTACATCACTGAGCCGCGCGACGCCAACTGGGCGGCGGCCCATCTGGAATCGCCATGCGGCCCACCTCCTAGGAGAAGAAAGGCCTGGCCTGGGGCGAGCCTGCGGAGTTGACCGGACTCCAGAACTGCATCAAGAATATGAAGGACAAGAAAATCAAGCTTGTCAACGTGGTCCAAGTCATGCTTGTCCGCCGGATCCTTCCGTGACAAAGGCGGGCTTTTAATCTGTGGGAGTTTGTTCCGGCCGAACACCAGTCGCTTCAAAAGCTCTACGGCATGACGCACAAGGGCACCTGGAAGGCGCTGTTCAAGGCCTCTGAACTACCTCCACCCACATCCGAGGACCGTGGACTTCATGCCATGCGGCTCCCCCGTCCGGTGAGTTTTCTGACTACCACCGGATTCAGTTTTTCCCAATGTACTCATGGGGGAATCTTAAGTCATTGTGTGTATTTGATCAGGAGTATGTGGAGACGGCGGAGCGGATTGACTGTCCGGCTCCACTGCCAGAAGGTCCAGCAGATGCTCTCCTGACGGAGATGCTAGTCCCGGCGCCCTACAAGGCGCCGGAGAAGAAGGCCGAAAAGAAGGCCCCGGGGACCAGGAAGGGTCTCCGGCGTAAGGTTGTACCGGACGCCTCATCCGAAGACGACGAGGCACACTCCTCCCCTGAAGGGGAGGAAGAAGACGAAGGGGCCGCCCCATCCGGAGAGGATGGGGGCCTAAGAAGGCGGGCCAGGGGACCGAGAAGGGTCACCGGCGCAAGGCCGTCATACCCTCGTCGTCCAAAGACGACGGGGCAGATTCCTCCCGCAGAGGCGGGGGGGAAACATGAAGAAACTCTGCCTCCCCGCACTGGGGAGGAGAAGAAGAGGAAAGCCGCCCCGGAGGGGGAGGCTAGGATGCCCAAGAAGGGAAAGGCGTCCCTTCCGGATTACTCCACCACTGCTGCCTATAGCGAGGAGGAGTGGCTGTCCAGGGGGAAGCCCCTAGTAAGATCGTAAGTATCCCCACTCTATTGTACGTTAGTGCGACTTCGCTTCATAGTCTTGTTATAACGCCGAACATATATGTAGTCCGGCCAGGGTCCATCCCGAGGTATCATCTTCGGATTTGTCCTTGAGTGATTCAGCGATGAACTCGCTCCTGACGGCCACTACTCCTTGGCCTGCGGATGACACGGAGGTGTTGTCCCAAAGGCTCCCAAAGAAGGGGGTGACTCTGGAGACGCCCCAAGGTGGAATTCCAGACGCCGGGCACACGGGGTATAAGATCCCAGTGGATCGTGCTGACGAGAGCCGCAGCAAGTCGGGCTCTCAGCCGGATACGGTACCGGAACCTCCCATGGTTCCGGACTCAAGCAGGCGGCCCCTCGCTAGGGAGGGCGAGCCGTCCGTGCCGAATACTTCCGTTGCACGAGGGGCGTCGGATAGTCTGCTGGAAGCGCTTTGCAGCGCTTCCATGGATGAAGAGCACCGTACTCTTATGAGTGCGGTGATTCAAAAGGTTCTGTCTGCCAAGAGCGGACTAACCGAAGCCTGCACCAGCCTTCTGACGGGCTTGGAGGTAAGTAATCAAAAATGTGTGAAATTACCACCCGATAGGTAGTAGCCCCTGATACTCTGTTTGGTGTTCGGAACTAAAACCCAAACGGAGGGTCTAATATAATCTGCAGGAGTCTAATAGTAGGTGTGCATGTGAATAACCAGGCGGTGCTGCTTGCCGCTGATGCCCGCACGACCGAGATCGCCGGACTCAAACAGGACCTGGAGCAGGCACAGGGAGAGCTCGGCCTCACGAAGAGGCGGCTCGAAGAGAACAAAGGTGAGTGATACCTCGTTCGCATATCATAAAGAATAGACAAAATTGGTTATTCTAACGACAAAGCGTCGTGACTTTGTAATAGGGGCCACCACCGAAGTGGCGTCTCTGAAGAAAGCGTTGTCCGAGGCTGAATACAAGGCGGCCCTGGAGCGCAAGGAGCGCGAAAAGCAAGATGCTAGAGTGGGCGAGGTACAGCAAGAGCTCCAGGAGCTCAGCAAGAAGTTCGAGTCCTTGGAGCACGATTTCAAGACGAAGGAGTCTGAGCTTGCGAAGGCCCTTGCGAGTATGAAAGACGCCCAGGTCGAAGCCGGAAAGGCCCAGCAGGAAATCCAGGTGGCCAAGAAGATAGCGACGGGTAAGACATTCTTTATGCAAAGCAAGCATGTGGAGGAGGCGTTTCTTTTACTTACCCGAATTCGGAGCTCTCCAGGGGCATTCGCAGATCTGCCACGCAGCGAATCAGATGCCGCGGAGTTCTACCGTGCCAAGGAGGGGAGCTCAGCTGTTCTGGTCCTAGTATGCTGGAGCCGAACACCCAATGCCTCTGAGTGACCAACTGAAGCAGTTGGTTGAACTCCACAGGGCGGCCGAAGTGGCTATGAAAGATTTCATAGTCCGAATGTGGCCTGGTGAGCCCCTGCCCACTAGCTACTTCGGCCTAATCAAGCGGATGGTGAATGCCTGTCCGCGGCTTGAAGTGATCAAGCGATCCGTTTGCATTGAGGGTGCCCGCCGGGCTTTTGCCCGTGCGAAGGTGCATTGGGGCAAGCTGGATGCGGAGAAGCTGGTGAAGGACGGGCCACCGGAGGACAAGGCGCATCGCTGTCCCGAAAAATATTATGATGGCGTTATGAAGGGCGTTCGTCTTGTGGCCAAAGAATGTACCAAGAACACAATCTTTGAATGAATGTACTTCTGTCTTTTTTGTAATATAAAGACGAAGTTATTTGTGCTATGTAGCGCTTTGTTTTGATTTAAAATATTATCTTCTGTGCGGCTGTTTATAAAATTTTGAAAGTAGGCCAGTCGTCGGCTTCTGCCCCCACGTAACCAGTACTGGGGTGTTCGTGGAAAACCCAAAACACTATTTTATCCAAATTTTTGGTCCATGAAGGAGGTGTTTGGCGCAGCGAACAAGGCAATCAGATTATGCGGCTTTATAACTTTCACGTAGCCATAGAAGTCTACAATTTTAAATTTCGGCGAAGCCCCTAGAATTTGGAAAGCCGAATTGTGGCGCTATGTACACCTAAATCGGACGAGACCGATTCCTTGCATAAAGCGGAAAAAATCTTTAAGGATTTTAAGACCTCTCGAACAGCGACCAGCTCTCGCCGTATCATGCCGGTCAGTTTTCGGCTTTCTCTACTCAGGTGCTCGTCCGGAAGAACCGGGACATAATCGCAGTAGTTCTCCCTGTGCTACCTTAGCCGATATAACGGAACGTAAGGTACCAAAACAAGGGAGCCGGGCAAACCCAACTATTGACCCAAGACATGATTCGGAGTTGATGCATATAATGCTATAAATTCAGGGTGTCACACTGTTGAAAGTGTTCGGACTTGTCTTGCCGTATTATGGGGCGCCATAAGAAGCCCCTGGCAAACTGAACGTACCAAGGTGTACGGATGCAATATTAAATAAACATTTATAGGAAAAATGTGCGAATAGGAATAATAAGTTGACGCTATATATTATCTCCCATTGATGAATAATATGTTTAAGCGTATGTTTACAATGAATGCGTTTAAGCAGAAGTAAATAGGACTATTTAACATGTCCTACACAAGGGCGGGCTGCATGTAGGTATATATAAAACAGGTATAACGATCGTGAACAGATTCCACCTGGGTATTGCCTTTCTGCGCAAAGTCTGTTGCCTCCTTGGTTTTCTCTACCGTGTAAGTCCGTCAATCCGGCTCTTCTGAAGAGGCTGCCCGAAAGCAGTGTCCTGAAAGGTAAAGGGGGGTTATTAAAGTATGTTGCGGTTTGGCCGCACTGTTGACTGAGTCACTGTTGCGCCTCCGCCTATGCCCATGGTATTTTAAGTGCGTAATTGTGTACGCGCGGCATGAATGCTGCTTTGATGGGGCTTGAGCGGAGGCCGGACTGCTAGTCGCGCTCTTGGCGTGCCTGGCGATCCTATTGCGGGCTACTCCGGACTCGCTTGATGGTGTCCGGGGTTGTTGTCACCGGATTGGTGGTTTGCCGGAGAAGGCTGCATTGTACTTCTGCTGCGAGGGCTGCAGTGTGCTCTTCTGTACGGAGAGAGCGGTCCATGTTTTCGTTGACTGTTATGACCCCGCGAGGTCCTGGCATCTTGAGCTTGAGGTATGCATAGTGTGGTACCGCATTGAATCGAGCGAATGCGGTTCGTCCAAGCAGTGCGTGATAACCACTGCGGAAAGGGACGATATCGAAGATTAACTCCTCGCTTCGGAAGTTATCCGGAGATCCGAAGACCACTTCCAGTGTTATGGAGCCCGTGCAGCGAGCCTCTACTCCTGGAATTACACCTTTGAAGGTGGTTTTGGTGGGCTTGATCCTTGAAGGGTCGATGCCCATTTTGCACACTGTGTCCTAATAATGTAGGTTCAGGTTGCTGCCGCCATCCATAAGGACTTGCGTGAGGTGGAATCCATCAATGATTGGGTCTAGGACCAATGCGGCTGAACCGCCATGAAGGATGCTGGTAGGGTGATCCCTATGATCAAAGGTGATCGGACAGGCTGACCATGGGTTGAATTTTGGGGCGACTGGCTCCATCGCATAGACGTCCCGTAGTGCTCTCTTCCGTTCCCGTTTGGGAATATGGGTGGCATAGATCATGTTGACCCTTTTCACCTGGGAAGGAAATTTCTTCTGTCCTCCTGTGTTCGGACGCCGGGGCTCTTCATCATCGTTGATGTGCAGCCCCTTGTCCTTGTTTTCGGCATTTATTTTACTGGCCTGTTTGAACACCCAGCAGTCTCTGTTAGTGTGGTTGGCTGGCTTATCCGGGGTGCCATGAATTTGGCATGAGTGTTCAAGTATGCGGTCCAGACTAGACGGTCCCTGATTGTTTCTTTTGAACGGCTTTTTCCGCTGACCGGATTTCGAGCCACTGAATTCGGTGTTGACTGCCGTGTCTTCAGTGTTGTCGCCATTGTTCCGTCGCTTATGTCTACTGCGCCGTGGCTTGCCGCTATTGTCACGGACATCTGAGGTGCCTGAATTTATCGGCGCGGTGCTACTACGAGCCAACCAGCTATCCTCGCCCACACAAAAACGGGTCATGAATGTCGTGAGGGCTGCCATGGACTTTGGTTTTTTCCTGGCCGAGGTGTCGGGCGAGCCAATCGTCACGGATACTATGCTTAGAGGCTGCTAGGGCTTCAGCGTCCGGACAGTCGACTATTTGGTTCTTTTTTGTTAGGAACCGAGTCCATAATTTCCTGACCGACTCTCCGGGCTGTTGGGTAATGTTGCTCAGGTCATCGGCATCCGGCGGTCGCACATATGTGCCCTGGAAGTTGTCGGGAACACGTCCTCCAGGTTTTCCCAACTGCCAACGGAATTTGCCGGCAGGCTATTTAACCAATGTCGGGCTGGTCCTTTGAGTTTGAGGGGGAGATACTTGATGGCATGTAGATCGTCTCCGCGGGCCATGTGAATGTGGAGAAGGAAATCTTTGATCCATACTGCGGGGTCCGTTGTGCCATCGTATGATTCGATGTTTACGGGTTTAAACCCTTCTGGGAATTCATGATCCATCACTTCGTCAGTGCAGCAGAGGGGGTGTGCGGCGCCTCTATGCCGGGCTATGTGGCTACGCAGTTCGAATGAGTCCGAGTGGCTATGTTCGGCCCGGCCGGACTTGTTCCTAGTGTATCCGGCGTGACGATCATCGTCACGTGTTGGCGCGCGCCCCGCGATCCGTAGATCGATCTTGGCTGTCCTGTGTTGTTTTCCAGTATATCTTGCAGGTCCTGCCTATTGCCCCGGGTCGTAGTGTATTGGAGTGGGGGTGCGGGCTGGTATTCGGGCTGGTATGCCGTTTTATCCTGGCCACAAGGTGGCCGGTCAGCCGTCTGGCGCTCGAGTCCGTATTCCTCAGCTACCAGGACTTCAGTCCATCTGTCTCTGAGCAGGTCTTGATCAGCTTGGAGCTGCTGCTGTTTCTTTTTTAGGCTTCTCACGGTGGCCATAAGCCGGCGCTTGAAGCGCTCTTGCTCCACGGGGTCCTTGGGTACGCCAAACTCATTGTCGCCGAGGCTAATCTCGACCTCGGAGGGGGCATGTAGTTGTCCTCCTCTGATATCCATCTGTCGCCTGTTCGTCTGGGCTGTCCTGCCCATCTTCCTGTTTGGCCTGCTCGAAGGCGGGCTGATCGGGGTTGTATTCATCTTCGGCACCATCCGGACTGTTCTCGTCACCTGTGCCGGTATTGCTGTGGCGGGGCTTGGAGCGGCGCCAACGACGCCCATGCTTTGTTTTCTTCCTTGAGGGGTTATCCTCCATTGCCTCATCGCCATTGGTTTCTTTTGGAGTATCGACCATATATATATCATATGAGGAGGTGGCTGTCCACCGCCCCGTGGGCGGTGGTTCCTGTTCTTCTCCTGCATCATCGTCCACACCGTCGATGTCTTCGGAATCGAAGTCAAGCATGTCGGTTAAATCATTGACCGTGGCAAAGAGGGTGGTGGGTGGCCAACTAATTCCTTCGTCGCCTGCTTCCCACTCGAGCCAGACATAGTTCGGCCAAGAGTCTCCTGACAAGGAGAGAGACTTTAATGAGTTCATCACGTCGTCAAAGGGCGAGTGCTGGAAGATATGCACAGTGGTGAACTCCATTACCGGAGCCCAACCAGATTCGGTGGGCTCGAGAGTGCGCGGATTGGGACCTGCAGCCGCATACGAGTCCGGGGGTCCAGTGTCACAGGCTTCCTTGGGGGTGAGGCCTGTGTTCGGCTCTACCGCCGATGAGCGTGCGGCCTCCGGGGCGGGGTCCATTCACCCGTCCTTGGGCGATGCAATCTGCTCCGGATTCAGGTCCGGGGCTCCAGCAGGGGCGATATCCCGAGCATTGTCCGACAGAAGGTCTAAGCCGTGCCCATCGTGACTGTCCGGTGCTCCTGGCGCAGGCCTGAATCCGTTGAAGATCAAGTCTCCGAGGATATCTCCTGTGTAGTTCAGGTTTCCGAACCTAACCTGGTGGCCAGGGGCATAGCTGTCGATCTTCTCCAGATGGCCAAGAGAATTGGCCCGCAGTGCGAAGCCGCCGAACACGAAGATCTGTCCGGGGAGAAAAGTCTCACCCTGGACCATGTTGTTGTTGATGATTGAAGGAGCCCTCAAGCCTTGCAGCGACGACATAGAGGAACTCTCAATGAAAGCACCAATGTCGGTGTCAAAACCGGCGGATCTCGGGTAGGGGGTCCCGATCTGTGCGTCTAAGGCCGATGGTAACAGGAGGCAAGGGACACAATGTTTACCTAGGTTCGGGCCCTCTCGATGGAGGTAAAACCCTACTTCCTGCTTGATTGATATTGATGATATGGGTATTGCAAGAGTTGATCTACCACGAGATCGTAGAGGCTAAACCCTAGAAGCTAGCCTATGATGATTATGATTCTGCCTCTAAGGACTAAACTCTCTGGTTTATATAGACATCGGAGAGGTCTAGGGTTTACATGGAGTCGGTTACAAAGAAGGAAATATAATATCCGGATCGCCAAGCTTGTCTTCCACGCAAATGAGAGTCCCATCCGGACACGGGATAGAGTCTTGAGTCTTGTATCTTCATGCTCCAATAGTCCAGACAAAGTATATAGTCCGGCTGTTCGGATACCCCTTAATCCAGGACTCCCTCAACTCCACTCCGGGCTGTGATGGGGAGGAGCAGGTCATGCAGGCGGTGACTCGCTTTAATGAGGGCCTCCCCCAGATCCCGACCTCGTAGGCACTGCAGATTGCCCTAGGGGACTGCATCGGGCAGCCGCAGCTGCAGCTCTCTCCGCCACCCTCCCCTGGGATCGCCGATCTTCCCCCACGTGTGGCCTCCTCCACGATCTTCTACTTACGGCGTAGTGCTCACATCAGAAAGGGGGGAAGCGGCCAACCGCATGACGATGCTGGAGAAGGCCACCCTTCAGAAGGAGATGAAGCTGGAGGGAAAAAAGACGGTGGCGCCTCGCTCCAAGCTGTTGCTCCCGGCAGCGGAGCTCATGGAGATCGCCGCCAAGGGCCCCCTACCGCTGCCGCGCAAGGATGCCCTGCAATTTGCTGTGCCCTGTGGAGTTTCCGAGATCGACCTCAACATGGTGTCTTCCGGAGATGATGTGTGATGACCCCTGCAGCTCCTTTCATCGGCGGCACGACACTCTACCCGTTCCAACCTTGGACTACGGCTCCAAGCTCCTTTTTAGCTGTAGGCTTTTTTGTAGGATGCGCCGCCGGCATGTTGCCATCTCCCCTGTCATCAACCCCACTCCTTGTACTCTTTTCCTTCTGTGTTTCTTTGCCTTTCCCTTTGTTCTTGCGCCGCCTTTGCTAATGTACTCGACTGTTCCATCATGAAGGAAATATGCCCTAGAGGCAATAATAAAGTTATTATTTATTTCCTTATATCATGATAAATGTTTATTATTCATGCTAGAATTGTATTAACCGGAAACATAATACATGTGTGAATATATAGACAAACAGAGTGTCACTAGTATGCCTCTACTTGACTAGCTTGTTAATCAAAGATGGTTATGTTTCCTAACCATGGACAAAGAGTTGTTATTTGATTAACGGGATCACATCATTAGTTGAATGATCTGATTGACTTGACCCATTCCGTTAGCCTAGCACTTGATCGTTTAGTATGTTGCTATTGCTTTCTTCATGACTTATACATGTTCCTGTAACTATGAGATTATGTAACTCCCGTTTACTGGAGGAACACTTTGTGTGCTACCAAACGTCACAACGTAACTGGGTGATTATAAAGGAGCTCTACAGGTGTCTCCGAAGGTACATGTTGGGTTGGCATATTTCGAGATTAGGATTTGTCACTCCGATTGTCGGAGAGGTATCTCTGGGCCCTCTCGGTAATGCACATCACTATAAGCCTTGCAAGCATTGTAACTAATGAGTTAGTTACGGGATGATGTATTACGGAATGAGTAAAGAGACTTGCCGGTAACGAGATTGAACTAGGTATTGGATACCGACGATCGAATCTCGGGCAAGTAACATACCGATGACAAAGGGAACAACATATGTTGTTATGCGGTTTGACCGATAAAGATCTTCGTAGAATATGTAGGAGCCAATATGAACATCCAGGTTCCACTATTGGTTATTGACCGGAAACAGTTCTAGGTCATGTCTACATAGTTCTCGAACCCGTAGGGTCCGCACGCTTAAAGTTACGACGACAGTTTTATTATGAGTTTATAAGCTTTGATGTACCGAAGGAGTTCGGAGTCCCGGATGAGATCGGGGACATGACGAGGAGTCTCAAAATGGTCGAGACGTAAAGATCGATATATTGGACGACTATATTCGGAGTTCGGAAAGGTTCCGAGTGATTCGGGTATTTTCGGGGGTACCGGGGAGTTACGGGAATACGAGGAAGAAGCAATGGGCCTCATGGGCCAAGTGGTGGAAGAGAGGAGGTAGGGCGCGCGGCCCCCCTAGCCCAAACCGAATTGGACTAGGGGGTCGGGCCCCCTTTCCTTCTTCTCCTCCCTCTCCTTCCTTCTCCTTCTCCTCCCCTTCCTTCCCCTCTCCTACTTGGACTAGGAAAGAGGGGGGAATCCTACTTGGAGTAGGATTCTCCCCCTTGGGCGCGCCTCCTCTCCTTGGCCGGCCCTCCTCCCCTTGCTCCTTTATATACGGGGGCAGGGGGGCACCCCATGACACACAAGTTGATCTACGGATCGTTCCTTAGCCGTGTGCGGTGCCCCCCTCCACCATAATCCATCTCGGTCATATCGTCGCGGAGTTTAGGCGAAGCCCTGCGCCGGTAGAACATCATCATCGTCACCACGCCGTCGTGCTGACGAAACTCATCCCCGACGCTTCGCTGGATTGGAGCCCGAGGAACGTCATCGAGCTGAACGTGTGCTGAACGTTCGGTGCTCGGATCGGTCGATTCGTGAAGACGTACGACTACATCAACCGCGTTGTTATAGCGCTTCCGCTTAACGGGCTACGAGGGTACATAGACAGCACTCTCCCCTCTCGTTGCTATGCCATCACCATGATCTTGCATGTGCGTAGGAAATTTTTTGAAATTACTACGTTCCCCAACAGTGGTATCAGAGCCAGGTTTTATGCGTTGATGTTATATGCACGAGTAGAACACAAGTGAGTTGTGGGCGATACAAGTCATACTGCTTACCAGCATGTCATACTTTGGTTTGGCGGTATTGTGAGATGAAGCGGCCCGGACCGACATTATGCCTACGCTTACGCGAGACTGGTTTCACCGTTACGAGCACTCGTGCTTAAAGGTGGTTGGCGGGTGTCTGTCTCTCTCACTTTAGCTGAATCGAGTGTGGCTACGCCTGGTCCTTGCGAAGGTTAAAATAGCACCAACTTGACGAACTATCGTTGTGGTTTTTGATGCGTAGGTAAGAACGGTTCTTGCTAAGCCCGTAGCAGCCACGTAAAACTTGCAACAACAAAGTAGAGGACGTCTAACTTGTTTTTGCAGGGCCTGTTGTGATGTGATATGGTCAAGACATGATGCTATATTTTATTGTATGAGATGGTCATGTTTTGTAACCGAAGTTATCGGCAACTGGCAGGAGCCATATGGTTGTCGCTTTATTGTATGAAATGCAAATGCCCTGTAATTGCTTTACTTTATCACTAAGCGGTAGCGATAGTCGTAGAAGCAATAGGTGGCGTAAATGACAACGATGCTACGATGGAGATCAAGGTGTCGCGCCGGTGACGATGGTGATCACGACGGTGCTTCGGAGATGGAGATCACAAGCACAAGATGATGATGGCCATATCATATCACTTATATTGATTGCATGTGATGTTTATCCTTTTTGCATCTTATCTTGCTTTGATTGACGGTAGCATTTTAAGATGATCTCTCACTAAAAATTATCAAGAAGTGTTCTCCCTGAGTATGCACTGTTGCCAAAGTTCGTCGTGCCCAAACACCACGTGATGATCGGGTGTGATAAGCTCTACGTCCATCTACAACGGGTGCAAGCCAGTTTTGCACACGCAGAATACTCAGGTTAAACTTGACGAGCCTAGCATATACAGATATGGCCTCGGAACACGGAGACCGAAAGGTCGAGCGTGAATCATATAGTAGATATGATCAACATAGTGATGTTCACCATTGAAAACTACTCCATCTCACGTGATGATCGGTTATGGTTTAGTTGATTTGGATCACGTGATCACTTAGATGACTAGAGAGATGTCTGTCTAAGTGGGAGTTCTTAAGTAATATGATTAATTGAACTTAAATTTATCATGAACTTAGTCCTGGTAGTATTTTGCAAATTATGTTGTAAGATCAATAGCTTGCATTGTTGCTTTCATATGTTTATTTTGATATGTTCCTAGAGAAAAATGTATTGAAAGATGTTAGTAGCAATGATGCGGATTGGATCCGTGATCTGAGGTTTATCCTCACTGCTGCACAGAAGAATTATATCCTTAATGCACCGCTAGGTGACAGACCTATTGCAGGAGCAGATGTAGATGTTATGAACGTCTGGCTAGCTCAATATGATGACTACTTGATAGTTTAGTGCACCATGCTTAACGGCTTAGAATCGGGACTTGAAAGACGTTTTGAACGTCATGGACCATATAAGATGTTCCAGGTATTGAAGTTAATATTTCAAGCAAATACCCGAGTTGAGAGATATGAAGTCTCCAACAAGTTCTATAGCTAAAAGATGGAGGAGAATCACTCAAGTAGTGAGCATGTGCTCAGATTGTCTGGGTACTTCAATCGCTTGAATCAAGTGGGAGTTAATCTTCCAGATAAGATAGTGATTGACAGAGTTCTCTAGTCACCATCACCAAGTTAGTAGAACTTTGTGATGAACTATATTATGCAAGGGATGACGAAAACGATTCCCGAGCTCTTCGTGATGTTGAAATCGACGAAGGTAGAAATCAAGAAAGAGCATCAAGTGTTGATGGTTGACAAGATCACTAGTTTCAAGAAAAGGGCAAAGGGAAAGAAAGGGGAACTTCAAATGAAAAGACAAGCAAGTTGTCACTCCTACGAAGAAGCCCAAAGTTGGACCATAGCCTGAAACTGAGTGCTTACACTACAAAGGAAATGATCATTGGAAGCGGAAATGCCCTGAATATTTGGTGGATAAGAAGGATGGCAAAGTGAACAAGGGTATATTTGATATACAGATTATTGATGTGTGCCTTACTAGTGTTTATAGTAGCCCCTGAGTATTTGATACTTGTTCGGTTGCTAAGATTAGTAACTCGAAACAGGAGTTACATAATAAACAGAGACTAGTAGAGGGGAAGTGACGATGAGTGTTGGAAGTAGTTCCAAGATTGATATGATCATCATCGTACACTCCCTATACTTTCGGGATTAGTGTTAAACCTAAATAAATGTTATTTGGCGTTTGCGTTGAGCATGAATATGATTTGATCATGTTTATTGCAATACGGTTATTCATTTAAAGTTAAAGAATAATTGTTATTCTATTTACATGAATAAAACCTTCAATGGTCATACACCCAATGAAAATAGTTTGTTGGATCTCGATCGTAGTGATACACATATTCATAATATTAAGGCCAAAAGATGCAAAGTTAATAATGATAGTGCAACTTATTTGTGGCGCTGCCGTTTGGGTCATATCGGTGTAAAGCGCATGAAGAAACTCCATAAAGATGGATTTTCGGAATCACTTGGTTATGAATCATTTGATGCTTGCGAACCGTGCCTTTTGGGCAAGATGACTAAAACTCCGTTCTTCGGAACAATGGAACGAGCTACTGACTTATTGAAAATAATACATACTGATGTATGCAGACCAATAAGTATGAAGGCTTGTGGCAAGTATCATTATTTTCTGACCTTCACAAGATGATTTGAGCAGATATGGGTATATCTACTTGATGAAACATAAGTCTGAAATAGTTGAAAGGTTCAAAGAATTTCAGAGTGGAGTGGAAAAATCATCGTAACAAGAAAATAAAGTTTCTGCGATCTGATCGCGGAGACGAATATTTGAGTTACAAGTTTGATCTTCAATTAAAACAATGTGGAATAGTTTCACAGCTCATGCCACCTGGAACACCACAACGTTATGGTGTGTCTGAACGTCGTAATCGCACTTTATTGGATATGGTGCGATCTATGATGTCTCTTACTAATTTACCACTATTATTTTGGGGTTATGCATTAGAGACAGCTGCATTCACGTTAAAAGGGCACCATCTAAAATCCGTTGAGACGGCACCTTATGAACTATGGTTTAGCAAGAAACCCAAGTTGTCGTTTCTTAAAGTTTGGGGCTGCGATGCTTGTGTGAAAAAGTTTTATCCTGATAAGCTCAAACCCAAATCGGAAAAGTGCATCTTCATAGGATACCCAAAATGTTGGGTACATCTTCTATCACAGATCCGAAAGGCAAGACATTCGTTGCCAAGAATGGATCCTTTCTAGAGAAGGAGTTTCTCTCGAAAGAAGTGAGTGGGAGGAAAGTAGAACTTGATGAGGTAACTGTACCTTATCCTGAATTGGAAAGTAGTTCATCACAGAAATCAGTTCCAGTGATTCCTACACCAATTAGTGAGGAAGCTAATGATGATGATCATGAAACTTCAGATCAAGTTACTACAGAACCTCGTAGGTCTTCCAGAGTACGGTCCGCACCAGAGTGGTACGGTAATCCTATTTTGGAAGTCATGTTACTAGACCAAGATGAACCTACGAACTATGAGGAAGCGATGATGAGCCCAGATTCCGCGAAATAGCTTGAGGCCATGAAATCTGAGATGAGATCCATGTATGAGAACAAAGTGTGGACTTTGGTGAAGTTGCCCGATGATCGGCAAGCCATATTGTATAAATGGATCTTCAAGAGGAAGACAGATGCTGATAGTAGTGTTACTATCTACAAAGCTCAACTTGTCGCAAAAGGGTTTTTGACAAGTTCAAGGTGTTGACTACAATGAGATTTTCTCAACTGTAGCGATGCTTAAGTCTGTACGAATCATGTTAGCAATTGCCACATTTCATGAAATCTGGCAAATGGATGTCAAAACTGCATTCCTTAATGGTTTTTCTAACGAAGAGTTGTATATGATGCAACCAGAAGGTTTTGTCAATCCTAAAGGTACTAACAAAATGTGCAAGCTCCAGCGATCCATCTATGGACTGGTGCAAGCATCTCAGAGTTGGAATATACGCTTTGATAAGTTGATCAAAGCATATAGTATTATACAGACTTGCGGTGAAGCCTGTATTTACAAGAAAGTGAGTGGGAGCACTACAGCATTTCTGATAAGTATATGTGAATGACATATTGTTGATCAGAAATAATGTAGAATTATTCTGTAAAGCATAAAGGAGTGGTTGAAAGGAGTTCTTTAAAATAAATACCTCAGTAAAGCTACTTACATATTGAGCATCAAGATCTATTGAGATAGATCAAGACGCTTGATAAGATTTTCAATGAGTACATACCTTGACAAGATTTTGAAGTAGTTCAAAATAGAACAGTCAAAGAAGGAGTTCTTGCCTGTGTTGCAAGGTGTGAAGTCGAGTAAGACTCAAGACCCGACCATAGCAGAAAATAGAAAAAAGGATGAAAGTCATTCCCTATGCCTCAGTCATAGGTTCTATAAAGTATGCTATGCTATGTACCAGACCTATTGTATACCTTGCATTGAATTGGACAAGGGAGTACAATAGTGATCTAGGAGTAGATCACTAGACATTGGTCAAAATTATCCTTAGTGGAATAAGGATATGTTTCTCGATTATGGAGGTGACAAAAGGTTCGTCGTAAAGGGTTACGTCGATACAAGTTTTGGCACTGATCCAGATGACTCTAAGTCTTAATCTGGATACATATTGAAAGTGGGAGCAAGTAGCTAGAGTAGCTCCGTGCAGAGTATTGTAGACATAGAATATTTGCAAAATACACACGGCTCTGAATACAGACCCGTTGACTAAACTTCTCTCACGAGCAAAACATGATCATATCTTTGTACTCTTTGGGTGTTAATCACATAGCGATGTGAACTAGATTATTGACTCTAGTAAACCCTTTGGGTGTTGGTCACATGACGATGTGAACTATGGGTGTTAATCATATACAGATATGATTATTGGTGTTAAATCACATGGCGATGTGAACTAGATTATTGACTCTAGTGCAAGTGGGAGACTGAAGGAAATATGCCCTAGAGGCAATAATAAAGTTATTATTTATTTCCTTATATCATGATAAATGTTTATTATTCATGCTAGAATTGTATTAATCGGAAACATAATACATGTGTGAATATATAGACAAACAGAGTGTCACTAGTATGCCTCTACTTGACTAGCTTGTTAATCAAAGATGGTTATGTTTCCTAACCATGGACAAAGAGTTGTTATTTGATTAACGGGATCACATCATTAGTTGAATGATCTGATTGACTTGACCCATTCCGTTAGCCTAGCACTTGATCGTTTAGTATGTTGCTATTGCTTTCTTCATGACTTATACATGTTCCTGTAACTATGAGATTATGC
Organism: Triticum dicoccoides; assembly: GCF_002162155.2. Taxonomy (NCBI): domain Eukaryota; kingdom Viridiplantae; phylum Streptophyta; class Magnoliopsida; order Poales; family Poaceae; genus Triticum; species Triticum dicoccoides. The sequence goes on from NC_041391.1 coordinate 252,815,386, forward strand.
AACTCCCGTTTACCAGAGGAACACTTTGTGTGCTACCAAACGTCACAACGTAACTGGGTGATTATAAAGGAGCTCTACAGGTGTCTCCGAAGGTACATGTTGGGTTGGCATATTTCGAGATTAGGATTTGTCACTCCGATTGTCGGAGAGGTATCTCTGGGCCCTCTCGGTAATGCACATCACTATAAGCCTTGCAAGCATTGTAACTAATGAGTTAGTTACGGGATGATGTATTACGGAATGAGTAAAGAGACTTGTCGGTAACGAGATTGAACTAGGTATTGGATACCGATGATCGAATCTCGGGCAAGTAACATACCGATGACAAAGGGAACAACATATGTTGTTATGCGGTTTGACCGATAAAGATCTTCGTAGAATATGTAGGAGCCAATATGAACATCCAGGTTCCACTATTGGTTATTGACCGGAAACAGTTCTAGGCCATGTATACATAGTTCTCGAACCCGTAGGGTCCGCACGCTTAACGTTACGACGACAGTTTTATTATGAGTTTATAAGCTTTGATGTACCGAAGGAGTTCGGAGTCCCGGATGAGATTGGGGACATGACGAGGAGTCTCAAAATGGTCGAGACGTAAAGATCGATATATTAGACGACTATATTCGGAGTTCGGAAAGGTTTCGAGTGATTCGGGTATTTTCCGGGGTACCGGGGAGTTACGGGAATACGAGGAAGAAGCAATGGGCCTCATGGGCCAAGTGGTGGAAGAGAGGAGGTAGGGCGCGCGGCCCCCTAGCCCAAACCGAATTGGACTAGGGGGCCGGCCCCCCTTTCCTTCTTCTCCTCCCTCTCCTTCCTTCTCCTTCTCCTCCCCTTCCTTCCCCTCTCCTACTTGGACTAGGAAAGAGGGGGAATCCTACTTGGAGTAGGATTCTCCCCCTTGGGCGCGCCTCCTCTCCTTGGCCGGCCCTCCTCCCCTTGCTCCTTTATATACGGGGGCAGGGGGCACCCCATGACACACAAGTTGATCTACGGATCGTTACTTAGCCGTGTGCGGTGCCCCCCTCCACCATAATCCATCTCGATCATATCGTCGCGGAGTTTAGGCGAAGCCCTGCACCGGTAGAACATCATCATCGTCACCATGCCGTCGTGCTGACGGAACTCATCCCCGACGCTTCGCTGGATTGGAGCCCGAGGAACGTCATCGAGCTGAACGTGTGCTGAACACGGAGGTGCCGTACGTTCGGTGCTTGGATCGGTCGATTCGTGAAGACGTACGACTACATCAACCGCGTTGTTATAACGCTTCCACTTAACGGTCTACGAGGGTACGTAGACAGCACTCTCCCCTCTCGTTGCTATGCCATCACCATGATCTTGCGTGTGCGTAGGAAATTTTTTGAAATTACTACGTTCCCCAACACATCGTACCCCCGTTGCTGCTACCTTGGGCTAGCCCTTTGTTGTTTGCTCAGTTTGCAATGATTAGAGAGATTTCAATCACCTCTTGGAATGTCTGAGGCTTAGGTAGACACAAGAAGTGCACCGACGTTAAAGCAACCCTAACCTCGAACCTTAGCTCTGTAATCTGCCTCCAAGAATCAAAACTTCAGGATATCTCACCTTTCAAAGCAATCTCCTTCCTCCCCCCTACTCTTAGAAACTTCCACTCCACTCCCGCAAACAGATCAGCCAGTGGAATCATCACGGCCTGGGACGAAAACTTCATCTCTTGCTCTAAATTCCTTGCAGATGCCTACGCCCTCACTTGTTGGTTCGAGACTCGGGCGGAAGACTCTTTTGCGGTTACCAATGTCTACGATCCTTGCGATCACGCAACAGAGCCGGGTTTTCTGCAATCACTCGTTGACCTCAAGCTTCAGATCTCCTGCCCTTGGGTGATCATAGGCGACTTCAACATCCCGCTTAGACCTTCCAACAAGTCTTCCCCTAACTTTAACATGCTAGAAGCAAACCTTTTCTCCTCCACCATCCATTCCCTGTAGATGCAAGACCTCCCTCTGCTAAATAGGTGATACACTTGGTCAAACCAACAAAATGTTCCCATTCTAGTTCGCTTGGATCGGGTGCTGGCTAATGTCGAATGGGCCACTAGGTTTCCAGATACATCGCTTTCGTCAACCACTCGGACAACCTCCGACCACGTCCCCATTCGTTTTACAGCGGCCACGTCAATCCCAAAGTCTCCGGTTTTCTCTCTAGATCGCTCTCTTCTCAACATCCCTCTCTTTAAGGAGCAGGTCACAACAAATTGGACAAGTGTCGGCCCGCGGCATGCCCACCTGGGCTCGGCCGGCATCCTTGTCCTTAAGCTCAAACGCACTCGCAACATGGCCAAAAAATGGGTGTCGAATAGCCGCTCCCCAAAGACCCTTGTGCTTAACTGTCACACTACTATCAATTTTCTCGACAAAATAGAGGAAGCTAGGCCACTGTCACAACTCGAGTCAGACCTTCATCTCGCTGTTAAGCTTTCGCTACACCGGCATAATGCGTCTGTCGCAGCATATTGGCGGCAGCGGGCAAAGCTGAAAGATTGCCTTCTAGGCGATGAAAACTCTGCCTATCTTCACATCTGTGCTTCGGCCCGGCACCGCAAGAACCAAATTAAATCCCTGGACGACAATGGAATGACCTTCACAGCGCACCGTGACAAGGAGGTTGTCCTCTTGAATTTTTTTCAAAAACCTCGTCGGGGTATCTCCAGCCTTCTCCACGTCGTTCGACCTTGCAAGATTGCTCCTCCCCAACTCCATTAGTTCTGCTCAAGCCTCGGAGCTCACTCAGCCTTTTACCTTGGAAGAGATCAAGGGGGCCCTCTGGGCGATGAAAGATGACGCAAGTCCTAGCCCCGACGGTTTCGGCCTAGCCTTCTACAAGTCCAACTGGAATCTGATTAAATCTGACCTCCTACGCCTGCTAAACAATTTTCACGCCAGAACCGCGGACCTCAAATGGCTAAACTCCATGCATATTGTGCTCCTTCCCAAAAAAGCGGATGCCTCTAAAGCTGAGAATTTCAGGCATGTGTCCCTGCAAAATTTCTCAGTTACAATTGCTTCCAAGTGCCTGGCTAATAGGAATATGGCCCTTATCGACCATCTAGTGCACTGTGAGCAAACGGGTTTCATCAGGGGCCGTGGCATCGTGGAAAACTTCCTCCATGCAATGGACATTGTTTAGACTTGCTTCAAGCGGCGTCTCCTGGCAATTGCCATCAAGCTTGACTTTCATAAAGCTTTTGACTCGGTATCTTGGACGGCCCTAGACGCTATCTTACGGGTAAAGGGGTTCCCCCCGGCTTGGTGCCGATGGGTGGACCACCTAATCACTTTCGCCAGCTCCGCAGTTCTTCTAAATGGGAAGTCGGGCCCTTGGTTTCAGTGCCGCCAGGGCCTGCGGCAAGGTGACCCCTACTCCCACTTCCCCCAATCCACGTTGACCCTGAACTCTCTTCCAGCCTCGCGGCCATTTTGGGATGCCCGGTTGCCTCTTTTCCTCAATCTTACTTAGGCTTGCCCCTCTCTACCCACAAACTTCATCTTGCTGACTTTTTCTTCATCATTGACAAGATAGACAAGCGATTGGCAGGCTGGAGAGGCCTGTTACTATCGTTGGCCGGGAGAGCCATCCTTGTCTGGTCCGTCCTCCGAGCCCTCCCATTTTACGCGATGAGTGTCCTTCTTCTTCTCACAGGCACTGTGCAGGCCATTGAGAATCGCCGTCGGGCCTTCTTCTAGACCGGCCAAGACGCGGCCACCGGTGGCCAATGCAAAGTGGCTTGGGATATTGTGTGCGCCCCCTTCATCAATGGAGGCCTAGGCTTCCTTTCGCTCATGCAAATGAACCTCTGCCTTCTCCTAAAGCACATATCAAAGTTGCACGATGTTCACCCTTCGAGGGAACCCTCCTACATTATCTCTAAGTATGGTTGGTCGGCCACTAATGACTGAGCATGACAGACACTTATCACACACCAATCTGGCATGACATCATCAAAGGGCTTGACCTATTTAGAGACACCACCATGGTTCAACTTGGCAACGGGGCCACAACCTCTTTCTGGCTCGACCTCTGGCTCCCTAACTCCACCCTCACCTTAGCCCAGCTTTTTCCTGTGTTGTTCTCCCATTCCAACAGGCCCAACACCACCGTGGCTCGCGCTCTGGCTTCGCCCGACCCGAACCTGGAACTAACCCCGCGGCTGTCCCACACAGCCGAATGCAAACTGAATGAACTACGCAATATGCTGGCCACAGTAAACGTGAATTCGCAGGTGCCCGACTGCTGAACTTCAAGGGAAGCAGGCAAGGCGCTAACCACTAAACTGGCGTACACGGCGGCTTGGAAGACGAGGCCCGCAGACGCCTCCGCCCCGGCCATCTGGAGCAACTACGCCCCGAACAAGTGCAGGCTCTTCATCTGGCTTGCCAACAAAGACCGCCTATTTACAAACGCAAGGCGCTTCCGGCGGGTACCACTACTTCCGACGCCTGCCCCTTCTGCCCGCAATGTGAAACTATCAAACACCTCCTATTCGAATGCAGATGGCTTCGCCCCCTGTGGGCGGAACTAGATAGCCCTTGCCCAGTTGCCACATGGGCTCCTCCACACCTGGGACCGGAGCTTCACTAACAAGACAAGATCAACCGTTCGCATGGCCATCCTCTGGAACATTTGGCAGAGGAGGAACGCCAAAGTTTTTCGGGATCTCCACATCAATCTTCACACGACTGTAGCCAACGCGGCAAATGACCTTCGTATTTGGTCTCACCGTTGTAAGAATGCCTAGAAACAAATAGTGCTTCGCGACTGGACCACTATGTTGTTACACTTAGCTGCGAGATTGTAGCCTCCAGCTCTATGTAATTTTCCTTTTTTTCTTTCTCTCTCCAATCCCCTATTCTTCCGGTACTGAACGTTTTGTAACACTTCTTGATGGTCGCAATAAAGGGTTCAGGCAGGCGTAAGCCCGCCGTTGATGCGTCAAAAAAAAGATGGCGAGTGCTTGAACAAATTATGTACTACCTCCGTCCGGGATTACACATCCTATGAGCCATGGTTGATTCTGATTCAATAATGCTACACCTACGTAATGCGTGTATGAAACTTACGTAAATCCATTCATCGCTAATTAAATCGCCCCCCTGATTTTCAAGGTGGGCCCATGCGCACAAGTAATTTTCAATAGAAAACTGCTAGATCGGATAGTACGTAAGATTCATAAAAAAAGTTACGTAGGTGTAACATTGCCCATTCTGATTTACAGGGCTGCAAAAGTTAAGCAGTAGCCTTTCTTCTCCCTGTGTTTGTTAGGCTAGTCATAGTGGGTAGTAACTTAGACTAGGAACATATGCATGTTACTAGTCTATGTTACTATCATCATAGTGGGTAGTAACATAAGTGTAGTGTCATGCAAGCCTTCATTTATCACGGTGTAGACTTATTTTGTATTGGGGTGTGTCATGTTATGATAACATACTCCCTCCTTTCCAGTTTATAGGGTTATCTCATAATTTTAGGTTTTCTGTTTTATACTACCTTTGTCCGGGATTATTAGTCCCCTCAGCAACACACGCGCGTTACGGTTTTACAAGGCCCCTCGAGGAAAGTTCCTTTATTTTCTCTCTAGATTAATATCGCATGCAGACTTAAAGCCTCGGACGTTGCAAGGAACAGCTACCGCATGCATCTTTAACCGCTCTGATTGGCCATGCAGCCATGATTACTGCGCGCATGCGAGGAAAAGTGCAGGAGCAGTTACTATGAGCCCGGTGGCCTGGTTTACCGGCTTTAAATACGTGACTAACTATATGCTCTAATCAAAACTATGTCTTCACGTTCGAGGTTGCCTTGGTCTTTGTGTTTTGGTCCAGGGGTCTAATAAACCCGGATGGAGGTAGTAAGTTTTAATTTGATTGTTTCCCGTCACATGTTCAGATTTTAATGTGCATTAAATCATTGCATGGAGGGATTAAAAGAAAATTCACCAATGCATGTACTTTATGCATGCATGCATTCAATTAATGTATTTGTAAACATAATTTTTTGAGGAAAACGAGCACATTAATTGAGTACTTTTGCTACCTTGGTTGGTGAGATTTTTGAATTGATCCCTATAAACCGGAAATGAGGTAGTATTATGTTACCACAAGCACCTCTCTCCTCATTAACTCCATGCCAAATAAACATAAATGTCTTGGGGTGCATTATGGTACTACCTAAGTTACACCCACTATGGCTAGCCTTACAGCCTAGCGCATGCAGCCAACGAAATTGCTTCTCTTGAATATGGCCCGAAGATCACTTCTCTTGAACCAAGGCATATAGTAATTTGCTCACATTAATTCTTCCATCACACTCCCAATGCAGTCTCTCTAACATCATGTCAGCTGTCACATGTTGCCAATAAAAGAACATGCATGCAGTGTAATTGTTATTCAACCATGAGACTCGTAACAAAAGCATCTCACTACAACCAATGAAATGTCTGCATATGCATGTAAGTTTCTAAAGCAAGGCCTTAAAAAGGGACATGCATGGTGCTCTTAGGCCTAATAAACCTCGATGGAGGGAGTAGTGATTTAACGCACCTTGAAGTCTGGACATGTCTTGGTAAGTAGTAGATTTTTCCCGCAAAAATAAGGTAAGTAGTAGATTTGAAACTTATGAAATGAAAAAACAAAAGTTTTGAGATGAGCCTTATAAACCGAAAAGAAGAGACAAGCGATTACGAATCTATAGTTTGGATTGCTTACCACATGTGTTGTGCGGTAATAGTGATTATGAATCTCCATGTAAAGATCAGACAAAACTCCAATTAAAAAAAGACCAGACAATACTTTCTTGTTGAGTTAGTAAAGAGAATGCCGTTTTGGTGCCCAGGTGCATTTGCACCTAACGTTGAAGGCACTAGATGCTTGAGTGTGACTGGAAACGTGCAAAAAAGAGTTTGTGGTGAAATGACATTTGAGAGCTCTAGGCAGAAGAAAAGTAGACTCAATGGTTTTTTAAAGGGTTTCTTGAAGACCCGATTTTTTATCTAATGAAGGCCTTCAAATGGCATTTCATCACGAGAATTTGCATGCTCCTACCACACATGAGCATCTTCGATATTCAGTACCAAATCAGTTTTTATAGTTCTACAAGTTTTTAATTTACCGTCCATAGGGAGTAGATGAGCCTGAGCTTATCTATGGATTATCATATAAGTAGAAACATTTCTCTTCACACAACATATGAGGGTGATTTATAGTCTCATGCATAGCCCAATTAATACACAACATGGTTGTGGATTCAGACTTCAGGCTTTATTCTCTAAGTGGTATAATCTGCTCGTCTAGTATGTTGTGTATCTATCAAGTTCGTCAATCTAAAGATCCGTCGGTTCAGTTATTTGGCGGTGCTCATTGGGATAGTATGTGTGTGTGCATGTATATTCATAAGGGCGAGTGTGCGTGCAGTGTCCATGATGAGTGAACTTTTGACTCAATTTACCTATGTTCAAGCCGGATTTTCTCAATCAATTTTGTGATAATCACTTCAATTTGCTTTGATTTACCTACTAATGACTAGTGAATGTAAATGAATGCAAATCTCCTTGTTTATCTTGTTTCTTGGAAAAAAATAGGTTATTGTAGATGCAAAATCAAGCTATAATTTAAATGAAATATATTGGGCGTGAGGATCAATGCCAAGCAATTGGACGCACACAACACTAGTAGAAAAGGCCCCATTTGTCTCGGTTAATAAGGCACATTTGTCCCGGTTGCCGAACCAGGACTAAAGTGTCGGTACTAAAGCCCAATGATGTCTACTACACAACCTTCTTCTTGTAGACGTTGTTGGGCCTCCAAGTGCATAGGTTTGTAGGACAGTAGCAAATTTCCCTCAAGTGGATGGCCTAAGGTTTATCAATCCATGGGAGGCGTAGGATGAAGATGGTCTCTCTCAAGCAACCCTGCAACCAAATAACAAAGAGTCTCTTAAGTCCCCAACACACCCAATACAATGGTAAATTGTATAGGTGCACTAGTTCGGCGAAGAGATGGTGATACAAGTGCGATATGGATGATAGATATAGGTTTTTGTAATCTGAAATTATAAAAACAGAAGGTAACTAATGATAAAAGTGAGCACAAACAGTATTGCAATGGTAGGAAACAAGGCCTAAGGTTCATACTTTCACTAGTGCAAGTTCTCTCAACAATAATAACATACTTGGATCATATAACTATCCCTCAACATGCAACAAAGAGTCACTCCAAAGCCAATAATAGCGGAAAACAAACGAAGAGATTATGGTAGGGTACGAAACCACCTCAAAGTTATCCTTTCTGTTCTATCTATTCAAGAGTCCGTAGTAAAATAACATGAAGCGATTCTTTCCGTTCAATCTATCATAGAGTTCATACTAGAATAACACCTTAAGACACAAATCAACCAAAACCCTAATGTCACCTAGATACTCCATTGTCACCTCACTATACGTGGGCATGATTATACGATATGCATCACACAATCTCATATTCATCTATTCAATCAACACAAAGTACTTCAAAGAGTGCCCCAAAGTTTCTACCGGAGAGTCAAGACGAAAACATGTGCCAACCCTTATGCATAGGTTCATGGGCGGAACCCGCAAGTTGATCACCAAAACATACGTCAAGTGGATCACGTGATATCCCATTGTCACCACAGATAAGCACGGCAAGACATACATCAAGTGTTCTCAAATCATTAAAGACTCAATCCGATAAGATAATTTCAAAGGTAAAACTCAATTCATCACAAGAGAGTAGAGGGGGAGAAACATCATAAGATCCAACTATAATAGCAAAGCTCGCGATACATCAAGATCGTGCCATAGAGAGAACACGAGAGAGAAAGAGATCAAACACATAGCTACTGGTACATACCCTCAGCCCCGAGGGTGAAGTACTCCCTCCTCGTCATGGAGAGCGCCGGGATGATGAAGATGGCCACCGATGAGGGATCCCCCCTCCGGTAGGGTGCCGGAACGGGCTCCCGAGAGGTTTTTGGTGGCTACAGAGGCTTGCGGCGGCGGAACTCTCGATCTATTGTGTTGTTCGATGGTTTTAGGGTATATGGGAATATATAGGCGAAAGAAGTCGGTCGGGGGAGCCTCGAGGGGCCCATGAGACAGGGGGCACGCCCCCCACCCTCGTGGCCACCTCGAAGCTTCCTTGCCTTCAACTCCAAATCTCTTGGATCACGTTTGTTCCAAAAATCACGCTCCCGAAGGTTTCATTCATTTTGAAATCCGTTTGATATTTCTTTTCTTCGAAACACTGAAATAGGCAAGAAAATAACAATATGGGCTGGGCCTGCGGTTAATAGGTTAGTCCCAAAAATAATATAAAAGTGTATAATAAAGCCCATAAACATCTAAAATAGATAATAATTTAGCATGAATGCTTCATAAATTATAGATACATTGGAGACGTATCAGCATCCCCAAGCTTAATTCCTACTCGTCCTCGAGTAGGTAAATGATAAAAGAAAGAATTTATGAAGTGTGAATGCTTGAAGGTGCACAAGTTTGATCAATGGTAATTTCAATCACCTTTTCTAGCATGATTATATGTCATAACAGTAGTTCATCTCATAAAACTTCTCATGAACAAGTAACAAGCAATTCACATGTTAAAGCATAGACCATAAACTTTCTTGAAAACTAGCAAACTTCATTCTGAGTCCTCAAACAATTACAATTCATCCTATTTTCAGGAAGGGTCTATGTCAGAGCTTTAATTTAGCAAACTCCACATACTCAACTATCATATAGTCTTCCATGATTGCTAACACTCACGCAATACTAATGGTTATGGAGTTTTAATCGGACACTGAGAAAGATAGGGGCTTATAGTGTTGCCTCCAACGTATTCACCTTTGGGTGATGTCAACAATAATAGTTCATGCTAACTTACATCCAATTGGATATATATATATATATATATATATATATATATATATATATATATATATATATATATATATCAGGATCTTTCCAACACGAGGTGCTTGCCAAAGGATAAAATGAAAAAGGGAAAGGTGAAGATCACCTTGACTCTTGCATAAAGTAAAAGATAGGCCCTTCACAGAGAGAAGCAGAGGTTGTCATATGCTTTTATGGTTGGATGCACAAAATCTTAATGCAAAAGAACGTCACTTTATATTGCCACTTGTATATGGATCTTTATTATGCAGTCCGTCGCTTTTATTGCTTTCATAACAAGATCGTATAAAGCTTATTTTCTTTACACTAATTGATCATACATATTTAGATAGACATTTTTATTGCTTGCACCGATGACGACTTACTTGAAGGATCTTACTCAATCCAAAGGTAGGTATGGTGGACTCTCATGGCAAACTTGGGTTTAAGGATATTTGGAAGCACAAGTAGTATCTCTACTTGGTGCAAGGAATTTTGGCTAGCATGAGGGGGGAAGGCAAGCTCAACATGTTTGAATGATCCATGACAATATACTTTAACTGAGATGTGAGAAAACATAACCCATTACGTTGTATTCCTTGTCCAACATCAACTCTTTAGCATGTCATACTTTAATGAGTGCTCACAATCATAAAAGATGTCTAAGATAGTATATTTATATGTGACATCTCTCTTCCTTCAATATTCTTTCATGAATTGTTCAAATGACCAATACAATGCTTGCTAACCTTCAATAAATTTACAACCTCTACTTATTAGATGTGAAGTCATTACTCCCCATGGGATAAGCAAATGAAACATATATAATTTAAGATTTATGACATTCCACTCATTCAACCATTTACTCATAGTATATAAGTGAAGCAAACGAGTAAATGACAAGCTACTCCAAAAAGATATAAGTTAAGATCAATGAGTAGCTAAATAACTATGCAAGTATGTGAAGACTCTCTCTCATTTAAGAATTCCAGATCTTGGTATTTTATTCAAACAACAATCAAAGCAAAATAAAATGACATTGCAAGGATATCACAACTCATGTGAAGAAGCAAAAACTTACGCTCAACCGATACTAACCGACAGTTGTTGAAGAAGAAAGGTGGGATGCCTAACGGGGCATACCCAAGCTTAGATGCTTGAGACTTCTTGAAATATTATCTTGGGGTGCCTTGGGCATCCCCAAGCTTGAACTTTTGTGTCTCCTTAATTCCTCTCATGGTTTCTCTATTTCTCAAAAACTTCATCCACATAAAACTCAACAAGAACTCGTGAGATAAGTTAGTATAAACCAATGCAAAACCTTATCATTTTATACTGTAATAAATCACTAAAATTATTACTCAACATTGCATACTAAATGCCTCTGCATATTTAACACTCCTATCCTCAAATAGAATCATTAAACAAGCAAACATATGCAAACAATGCAACCATAACAGCAATCTGCCAAAACAGTATAGTCTGTGAAGAATGCAAGATTCATCATACTTCCCTAACTCCAAAAATTATGAGAAAACTACTACTCTGTATAAGATTTATCAGAGCTCAATATGCAAAAAGTTTCAACATTACACCATTCTCTGACTTTTCTAGGGAATTTTTGCAACAGCGGTAAACTTTCTGTTTTCAAACAACAACATGTATACTAGCAAAATAAGCATAGTAAAGGCTATCCATAATTTTTTTATTGAAACTAAAGATGAAAAATATTATTCTAAATAACAGCAAGCAAATACTAACAAAATAAAATGATGCTCCAAGCAAAACACATATCATGTGGTGAATAAAAATATAGCTCCAAGTAAAGTTACCGATGAACGAAGACGAAAGAGGGGATGCCATCCGGGGCATCCCCAAGCTTAGGCTTTTGGTTATCCTTGAATATCTTGGGGTGCCATGTGAATCCCCACTTAGGCTTTTTCCACTCCTTATTCCATAGTCCATCGAATCTTTACCTAAAACTTGAAAACTTCACAACACAAAACTCGACAGAAAACTCATAAGCTCCGTTAGTATAAGAAAATAAACCACCACTTAGGTACTGTAATTAACTCATTATAAATTCATATTGGTGTAATATCTACTGTATTCCAACTTCTCTATGGTTCATACCCTCCGATACTACTCATAGATTCATCAAAATAAGCAAACAACACATAGAAAACAGAATCTGTCAAAAACAGAACAGTCTGTAGTAATATGTATCAAACTTATACTTATGGAACTGCAAAAATCCTAAAAAATTAGGAAGTCCTAAGAAATTTGTGTACAATTCCATAGCAGAAAGAATAAGATCATAATAACGTTTCTGTGAATTAACAAAACTAATTTACTGGGTGCAAAAGTTTCTGATTTTCTGCAGGATCAACACAACTATCACCGTAAGCTATCCTAAAGGTCTTACTTGGCACTTTATTGAAAAAAAAAAGCTATAAAACATGATTAATACATTATCATAATCATGTGAACACACAAAAACAGTAAGGGTAAATATTGGGTTGTCTCCCAACAAGCGCTTTTCTTTAATGTCTTTCTAGCTAGGCATGATGATGACAATGATGCTCACATAAAAGATAGGAATTGAAACATAACGGGAGCATCATGAAGCATATGACTAGCACATTTAAGTCTAACCCTATTTCTATTCATAGGGATTTGTGAGCAAACAACTTATGGGAACAATAATCAACTAGCATATGAAGGCAAAACAAGCATAACTTCAAGATTTTAAGCACATGGAGAGGAAACTTGATATTATTGCAATTCCTACAAGCATATATTCCTCCCTCATAATAATTTTCAGTAGCATCATGAATGAATTCAACAATATAACCAGCACCTAAAGCATTCTTTTCATGATTTACAAGCATAGAAAATTTACTACTCTCCACATCAGCAAAATTCTTCTCATTCGGAATAGTGGGAGTATCATAAGCAACTTGAATACTATAAATTGTTTCCACATTAAAAGAGTGATGTTCAGAAAAAGGGTAATCATAATCATGATGAGTTTTATAAATATAATCATTACTACTTTTTATAGCCTAAGTTTTATCACAATAATCATCATAAGTAGCAACTTCGTTCTCATCATAATCGATTGAAACCTCTCCCAAGATAGTGGAATCATCACTAAATAAAGTTGACACTGTTCCAAATCCACTTTCATATTCATCACAATAAAATTCAACATCCTCCAAAATAGTGGGATCACTACTTCCTAAAGTTGACACTCTTCCAAACCCACTTTCATCAATATAATCATTATAGGTAAGAGGCATGCTATCATCATAACAACTTTGCATATCAAAACTTGGGAGGCTAAAAATATCATCTTCATCAAACATAGCTTCCCCAAGCTTGTGGCTTTGCATATCATTAGCATCATGGATATTCAAGGAATTCATACTAACAACATTGCAATCATGATCATCATGCAAAGATCTAGTACCAAACATTTTAATGCATTCTTCTTCTAGCACTTGAGCACAATTTTCCTTTTCATCATACTCACGAAAGATATTAAAAAGATGAAGCGTATGAGACAAACTTAACACCATTTTTTTGTAGTTTTCTTTTATAAACTAAACTAGTGATAAAACAAGAAACAAAAAGATCTGATTGCAAGATCTAAAGATATACCTTCAAGCACTCACCTCCCAGGCAACGACGCCAGAAAAGAGCTTGATGTCTACTACACAACCTTCTTTTTATAGACATTGTTGGGCCTCCAAGTGCAGAGGTTTGTAGGACAATAGCAAATTTCTCTCAAGTGGATGACCTAAGGTTTATCAATCCGTGGGAGGCGTAGGATGAAGATGGTCTCTCTCAAGCAACCCTGCAACCAAATAACAAAGCGTCACTTGTGTCCCCAACACACCCAATACAATGGTAAATTGTATAGGTGCACTAGTTCAGTGAAGAGATGGTGATACAAGTGCAATATGGATGATAGATATAGGTTTTTGTAATTTGAAATTATAAAAACAGCAATGTAACTAATGATAAAAGTGAGCACAAACAATATTGCAATGGTAGGAAACAAGGCCTAAGGTTCATGCTTTCACTAGTGCAAGTTCTCTCAACAATAATAACATACTCGGATCATATAACTATCCCTCAACATGCAACAAAGAGTCACTCCAAAGCCACTAATAGCGGAGAACAAACGAAGAGATTAAGGTAGGGTACGAAACCACCTCAAAGTTATCCTTTCTGTTCTATCTATTCAAGAGTCCGTAGTAAAATAACATGAAGCTATTCTTTCCGTTCAATCTATCATAGAGTTCATACTAGAATAACACCTTAAGACACAAATCAACCAAAACCCTAATGTCACCTAGATACTCCATTATCACCTCGAGTATCCGTGGGCATGATTATACGATATGCATCACACAATCTCAGAGTCATCTATTCAACCAACACAAAGTACTTCAAAGAGTGCCCCAAAGTTTCTACCAGAGAGTCAAGACGAAAACATGTGCCAACCCATATGCAAGGTAGTCAGAATCCTAACTCGACTGCTAGAATCCTACAACTTCACGACCCTATGGAAGCATGTCGATCCAACTCTCACTATGAATCCGGATCAGATAGAGTCCATGTTGAGTCGCGATCCAAGTCATAGAATCCTGTACAAAACTACAGAATCCCGACTCTACTATGGACTATGTCCGATTCTACTAAATTATCTAAGCCATTTGTTAAGTTGTAGCAGAATACTATGCCATCATTCAAACCCTTTTTCACATGCCTCACCTTTTTATTCCCCTCCCAAGCCCAAACGCTCAGCCGCGAACATCTTTTATGTGGCTCTCAGAAACCATAGATCAAACTAAGGATCAGGCTTGTCAAAGGATGGAATTGGCATGAGAAGGAGGATGCCTCGAGATTGATCGAATAAGGAGAGATAGATCCTTCAAGGTTCAACACTGCTGGTTAGGTATACAAGTGATTGGCTATTCATGAACTCTTAAAAAACCTCCTAAGTAAATTTCATGCATGGAAGATTTAAATGTTCTATATATTTCCCTCTCATATGTGTTCCATACATGCAAGCTAGATTGCAGGATAGCCATGAAAAGAATTGGAATGCAACTAGCATTGATGTATACGTTTTCTCCATATTTAGTGTTAAAAATCTATAGGACCCATATAAATTTCTGGCGCGGATTCAAAATATGTTATTTGAGAAAATCCAGTAGAATCCTCGATTCCACGACTCAATACTACGACTCGATTCTGTCTAAGGAAAATCGATCCGACTTTGAATCCCGACTCTGACTACCTTGCCCATATGCATAGGTTCATGGGCGGAACCCGCAAGTTGATCACCAAAACATACATCAAGTGGATCACGTGATATCCCATTGTCACCACAGATAAGCACGGCAAGACATACATCAAGCGTTCTCAAATCATTAAAGACTCAATCTGATAAGATAACTTCAAAGGGAAAACTCAATTCATCACAAGAGAGTAGAGGGGGAGAAAAATCATAAGATCCAACTATAATAGCAAAGCTCGCGATACATCAAGATCGTGCCATAGAGAGAACACGAGAGAGAGAGAGAGAGAGATCAAACACATAGCTACTGGTACATACCCTCAGCCCCGAGGGTGAACTACTCCCTCCTCATCATGGAGAGTGCCGGGATGATGAAGATGGCCACCGGTGAGGGATCCCCCCTCCGGCAGGGTGCCGGAACGGGCTCCCGAGAGGTTTTTGGTGGCTACATAGGCTTGCGGCGGCGGAACTCCCGATCTATTTTGTTATTCGATGGTTTTAGGGTATATGGGAATATATAGGCGAAAGAAGTCAGTCGGGCGAGCCTCGAGGGGCCCACGAGACAGGGGGCACGCCCAGTAGGGGGGGCCCACCCTCGTGGCCACCTCGAAGCTTCCTTGCCTTCAACTCCAAGTCTCCTGGATCACGTTCGTTCCAAAAATCACGCTCCCAAAGGTTTCATTCCGTTTGGACTCCGTTTGATATTTCTTTTCTTCGAAACACTGAAATAGGCAAGAAAAGAGCAATATGGGCTGGGCCTGTGGTTAATAGGTTAGTCCCAAAAGTAATATAAAAGTGTATAATAAAGCCCATAAACATCCAAAACAGATAATAATTTAGC
Organism: Triticum dicoccoides; assembly: GCF_002162155.2. Lineage (NCBI taxonomy): Eukaryota > Viridiplantae > Streptophyta > Magnoliopsida > Poales > Poaceae > Triticum > Triticum dicoccoides. The sequence continues at coordinate 252,831,484 of NC_041391.1, forward strand.
ATGAATGCTTCATAAATTATAGATACGTTGGAGACGTATCACCCAACACCAGTAGTCCTGGTTCACCCACGAACCGGGACAGATGGGGCTCCACGTGGCCGCAGCGGCTTGTCCAGGCAGGAGGACCTTTTGTCCCGGTTGGTGCCACCAACGGGGACTAAAAGGCTTCCACGCGTCAGCAGTTCAGGGGTTGTGGTTTTTGTTTTTCTTTCTGAAGGGAGGGGGGTTTGTAGGGTTAATTTAGGGGTTTCATATATTGTGTTAGCTAGCTAATAGAGAGAAGTGTCCTCTCTTATCTCCGTACTTGGTCGATGTATTATACGTATAGAGAGGACTCGACACGCTAGCTAGCTAGTAAGAAAATGAAGGAAACCATTAAGTACAGAAGATCGTCGATCATGAACATATACAGAGAGAAGTGATCGACCTCTCCTTCTCCGAGAGATTGGTCGAACAACAAGTTTTCGTATATCTATCCGACGCTACTGGCTACGTATATACAATATAAGATCTCTTACAATCCCCTAACATCTGAACTCAACTTCCACATGGTATTCTCGGTTTTTGTCGATGACGTGGTCAAGAAAGAAACCCGCCAATTCCTCTTGAATTGCTCGTATGCGATCCTGTGGTAGGAGTTCATCCCGCATCTGCCACATCTAATTTGAAGAAGGGGGTCAATACATATATATGAATGAAACTCAACACAAATGATGGTAATAAAATAAAATTGTGAATATTATTGCTTACGCCCTTCATATTCTTTTTTAGAGTAGCCTCGCTCACAGGTCGTGTGGCGGATGAACTCACAAATGTAGTATCCAAAATAATTATTCCCGGGTTCCTGCCACAACCACTTCACAACAAATAGAGGTCAATCAAACTGATAAGCAAGCATGCTAAATGGTATTGATGAAACTATCTAGAATCAATGGGAGATGCGTGGAACTAGCTAGTAGTACTTATTTTGGGGTGGTTAAATTGTAGCTCCGCCGGCAGTCCCGGAGTTTGTGCGGTGAACTTTTTCCAAACCCTGCCAGACAAAGAAAACAATTACTTGATATCAGGAAATGAAAAAAGTTGCCGATATGGTGCGATAATGATCGATTGAACTTACTTCTCGAGCATTTTAGTCATGGTCGCATACTCCTCGGGATTTTTTCGTTTCGAGTCTATGACGGTTACTAGTCCCTTCTCAAGCTTAATCTCTAGAAGAATAAAGTGGAAGCTGCGCACGCATGCATAACTCATCAATTACATTACTATAACCTTGAGTAATAAGGGAAACCAAATATGCACAAGACAGTAACACTCACCTGTATTCATAAGGAAAGAGTATTGCAGCTTTGTTTTGATTTCGAAGTAATGATGCGAGCAAGTTGGCCTCGGTTGGTTTCACATCATGTGTAACATTCCATTCATCCATGAGATTTGTGTTAATGAACCCAATATCACCTATTTGTCTTTTCTTCAATTCGGCGATCTTCAATCTGCATAATATAGTGAGGATAATTATATATACATGCAATGAAAGAGTTGAGCTATATATAGAGACTTAATTAATTATAAGAAGTAGTACTTACAAACAGTAGCAAGTGATTGTTTTATCGAGGGCCTGTTGACTGAAAAACTGGAATAACTCCTCATATGGAACAGACAACAGATCAATTCCAATGAGGTCGTGCTCCTCTTTAACTCTCAGCGTCAAAGTATCCGTCCCAGACTTGCTGCAGATGTCCATGTACCAAGCATGGAATCTTCGCATCATCCTTGTGAGAGGAGTACCAGGTTTGACGAGAGGCTTCCCGTGCAGGAATTTGAATGTGTCCACCTACATTGTATCAAAAAGTGCATCATCGGGCATGTAATCTCCAGGATTGGTACCGGGCAGCATCCCGGAAGATTAGCGACGATATCGCTAGACACATTGAGCGGGGGGCACGATTGCTTCGCTTGTTCGCCGAGCTGGGGAATTTTTTTCCCACTTCTTCGTTCTGCTAACCTTTGATCAGTGCAAGTACTTCTCGACTGCTCCGCTTCCTTATATGTATTTTCAATAACGCGGTCATAGTTGGATTGCGGCGGAGGCAGTGATGGTCGCTGTAGGGCATCCAAAGTGCGCTTCGCTTTCACCAGATCTATCTTCTCCTCTAGAGGTGGATGTTTCTTAGCTTTTACCGATGCAAAGAAGTCCCTCACTTGGCCTTCACAGATCTTCTGGTTTTCCTCCTCGCTCCTCTCGTATGGTAACTTCTCTAGAGGCTTTAGAGACGATGGACCGAATCTGTATTGCCCTCGCCTCTGGTTGTGCTGCTAGACGCCGGAGCAGCCGAAGCGGCTGGGGCTGTCTTCTTTTGTTGCTTACAAGGCGGAGAAGAAGGAGGCAGACTGCTATGACGCGCCGGAGCAGCCGGAGCATCGACGTCTGTGTTCCACCGTCGCCGTTGCTTATGAGGCAGCGAAGGAGGAGGCGGGCTGCTCGGACGCGCTGGAGCAGGCGGACAAGGAGGCGGAGTACTGCCGCCCTCACGCGCCGGAGCAGGAGGCGGAGTGCCCTGATCACTCGCCGGAGGAGGAGAAGGAGGCGGAGGAGGAGGCGGAGTGCCCAGCTAACTCGCATGAGGCGTGAAGTTCAGAAGCTTGATATGCTCCTTCCGCCATAGACAGGGAGTCTTCAGAGCAAGACCCAGCTGAGTCTCCCTATCACCTGTACGGTGCTCAAGCTGGAGCTCCTCAAATCCCTCTGTTATTTCGTCCACCATCACAACAACATAGCCTTGTGGAATCGGACGACAGTGAAAAGTTGCTCCGGGTGAAGGAGGGAACACAGAGCCGACAGCCGCCTTGACTTTGAGCTGAAGCCATTGCGTCATAAGGTGGCACTGGTGTGAATCCGTGATAAAATCCACGGGGTAGCTAGGACCCATCAAGTCAGGCTGCTGAACAAGCTCGATGGAAGCCATGCTGCTTCTCCGCTGTGATGGTGGGGTAGCTTCTGGGGTAGCTTGGGCAGGATCTCGCAGCTGGTTCTCAACATCTTATCGTTCCTCTAGCTTTCGTACCCTTGCCTTAAGCTGCTGCAGTTTGCTCTGCTCCACTTTCCTCCTCCTCTCTTGGGTTTTGTAACCACCTGTGTCGGGAAATCCAACCTTCCACACAACGGAGCCTGGTGTGCCTTGTGTTTGTCCAGGGTGCTCAGGATTCCCGAGGGCCTTTGTGAGCTCGTCATTCTCTCTGTCAGGAACGAACATCCCTTCCTATGCTTCCTTGATTGCTTTTTGAAGCTTCGTGATGGGTGTTGCAAGTTGCTCATCCGTCCAACAACACTTCCTTGTTTCAGGGTCCAATGTTCCCCCAACCCCAAAGAACCAAGTCCTTGAACTGTCTGCCAGTGCAATGTCTCTGGTTCGACCCCTTTAGCAATCAGGTCCTGCTCAGCCTTGTCCCACAACGGCCGAGCTTTGAGGTAGCCACCTGACCCCGTGCGATGGTGATGGTCCTTCTTTGTAGCATTTATATTGTTAATCGCTGACATCTTCTTACTCTTCTCCGATGTCTTGTGGGCCACAAATGCGGGCTAGTGATCTCTTATCTTCTCAAATCGGTCGGTGAATTATGGAGTCTTGTTTTGGTCGACATACGTTGATTTCAACTCATTCTTCCACCTCCTAAATAGACCTGCCATCTTCTTGAGAGCATGAGCCTTGATCAGTGGCTCTATAACTGGCTTCTTCGGATCCTCCTCTTCTGGTAGGGAGAAATTTACCTTTAGCACGGTCCAAAGATCAGCTTTCTGTCTATCTTTGACAAAAGAAACTTGAAGGTCTTCCTTCTTAGGCTTATACCATTGCTCGATGCTGATTGGGATCATGTCCCTAACAAGAACCCCGCACTGAGCAGAAAATGCTTCCTTGGTCCGGAGTGGTTTAATCGGTTGGCCATTGCGCGCGATTTCTGTGATCGTGAACCTTTCATCCGGGTGCAACTTTTTCTTTGGGCCTCGTCTCGTTACCGAAGTTTTGCTCGATCTGGAGGGCTATAAAAGAAGAAAGAAGGGTTAATATATGTAGATACCAAAACAATTAATATATGTCTACCCTGATCTCAAGAAAACCATTGCTTCATCATTTGCCGAAAGTAATAGGCGCATAACGGTACAAATCTCTCCAAAATTGTTTTGGAACGGAGTCCCGGATAGGATAATTTGCTTTTTGGTACGAAGTTCAGCAAGAGCCTTCCGAATATCGCTATTTGGAAGGCCTTTGCCGAAAATCCATACCAAAAAGTGAATCATCCTATCCGGGACTCCGTTTCAAAACAACTTTGAAGAGTTTTGTAGCGTCATATGCCTGTTACTTCCAGCAAATGATGTAGTCGTGGATGAGATCAGAAAAAATGGATCAACTCGTGCACATCCATAATGGGGGCATTCTTGTTAAACAGAGACCCTCGACCCTCGGCGATCCTCGACCCTCGACCCCTCGACGACCCTAGACCCTTGACCCCTCGACGACCCTAGACCCTCGACCCCTCGACCCTCGACTCTCAAAGACCCTCGACCCTCGATGACCCTCGACGACCCTCGACGTACCCTCGACGACCCTCGACCCCTCAATGATCCTCTACCCACGACGACCCTCGACCCCTCGACGACCCTCGACCCTCGACCCCTCGGCGACCCTCAACCCTCTACCCTAGTTTCCGACACCCTAGTTCCCGACACCCTCGTTCCCTATAAAAAATAAGAAGAGGAAGAAGAAGAAAATATAGAGGAGAAGAAGGAGAAAAAATAGAAGAAAAAATTCTATTTTTTCTTCTTCTCCTCTATTACTTCTTCTTCTCCTCTTTTTTTTTCTTCTTCTTCCTCTTCTTATTTTTTTCTCCTCTTCTTCCTCTCTCTTCTCCTTCTTCTTCTCCTCATGTCGAAGTTATCGGGGAGGGGGTATATCGACAACGACGACATATACATAGAAAAAAATGTTATCGGGAAGGGGGTATATCGACCCCCCCCCTCATGTCGAAGTAATCGGGGAGGGGGTATATCGGCAAAATTACATCATCATATATCATCGAACAAAATTACATCATCATCATCATCATATATATATACATCTAAAAGAGTTTTCATATATCATCATCATCATCATCTAGTACAAAAAATTGACCAAGTTTTCATATATCATCATCATTATTATATCATCAACTACTACAGAAAAAATTGACCAAGTTTTCATATATATACTACAGAAAAAATAGACCAAGTTTTCATATATATATATATATATACATCTAAAAATAGCATATACATGTATATATAACAAAAAAAAGGAAGCAAGGGCGGAGGGGCATGGCAGCGGCGGCGGCGCCGGCAGGGTAGGGTAGGGGCGCAGGGGCGCGGAGTAGGGGAGGGGCGCGGGAGCAGGCTGTTGCTCACAGGGGGCAGAGGCGGCGACGACGATGTTGAGCAGCCTGGCGGCATTGGTGGCGGGTAGCGGCGTCGTCGACGGGGCAGAGGGTATCAGCGGCAGCAGCGATGACGTTGAGCAGCCTGACGGCGGCGGTGGCGGCGGCGACAGCAAGGTGGAGCAGGGGCGTCGGGCGGCAATGGCGACGAGGAGGAGCGGGGGGTTGGGGAGAAGAAGTGATGGATTTCGTCAAAACTTCTAGTGCTTTCTTATTGGGCTGCTGAAAAGAGACCTTTGGTCCCGGTTGGTGATATCAACTGGGACTAAAGTGGGGGCATTGGTCCCGGTTGGTGCCATGAACTGGTACCAATGCACCCCTTTAGTCCCGGTTGGTTCCACCAACCGGGACCAAAGGCCATGTGTTGTCCGCGTCGCGACCAAAGTTTAGTCCCACCTCGCTAGTTGAGAGAGCTTGAGAGTGGTTTATAAGCGCTGCTGCGCCCACCCTCTCGAGCTCCTCTCAACTACAGGCTTTCGGGCCTAATCTGTGTCATGATTTGCCTGTGGGCCTACTGGGCCTGCTGCGGGCCTGAATTCTGGCCCATGGTTGGGTTTCTAGTCATATTCAGGTCGTGGTGACCCAGTAGGTGGCACTTTTTAAAAAAAAAGTTGTTTTCTCTTTTGCTTTATTTATTTTATTTTGTTTCGGATTACGGCAAAATACTTACTAGTTTTTCATGTAATTCTTTTTGTGTTTAGGTAATAAAAAATTATAAACTTTCTATTAGTGCCATTTGTCTTCAAATTTGAATAGTTTAAATTTGAATTTTTCGAAATTGGTGTGAATCACTAGTTTTTTTAATAACTTTACTATAAAAATAGGATTTTGAGTGATTCATCTTCCTGCTATTTAATATTACTGTATTTTATCATTATATTCAAAAATAGATTTTATTATTTTAGCTTCTAACAAAAAAATTCTTTATGATAATTCTCTTTGTTATTAAAGTTTCTAACAAAAAAATTATTTATGAAAATTCGTTTTTCTTTTAATGTTTTGAACAGAAAATACTTTGATAGTTTTGGTTGCATAAATTTTATATAATTTTAGTTTCAATAATACTAGAGGTTTATAAAAGTTTTTTTAGTTGATTCCTTTTGCTATTGGAGTTTTATAAAAGCTTTTTAGTTGATTCTTTTTGCTATTGAAGGATATTATAGTTTTGTTTTAGTTGATCATCACATAATAGTTTAATTGATTATTTTTAGTTCATTCTTTTTGCTATTAGTTCATTCTTTCAGCTAAATGACCCTTAAATTGAAAAGCACTACAAATGAACTCTGAAAAGGTTGAAAGTTGGCATGGTATCATCATTTCACCCACATAGCATGTGCTAAAATGTTAAGAGGGTTACGACAAAAATTGGATGCACTTCATGTACAAAACAAACAATCTATTTGGAAGTATCAGGGTTTCAGACGAAAACTCATCTGTTACAAAGGGATTTCATTTGTTCACATGTAACTGCAGTGATATTCTAGATCAAAGGCATCATCATAATAGTTGTTGATAGAAAGTCTTCACTTGTGTCCTTTGCTTATTGTGTCGTAACCATGGATAATCTTCATCCTTTAACAGGGTGCTTGGGTCAGCCTTGACTTTGAAGGGAGGAATTTCATGGAACTTTTCATAATCTTCAGACATGTCTGTCTTTCCCTCCAATCCCATGATGTCTCTTTTTCGTGAAAGAACTATGTGGCGCTTTGCCTCATCGTATGATGTATCTGCTTCCTTATCTTTTCTTTTTCTCAGTTTGATAGACATGTCCTTCACATAGAAAACCTGCGCCACATCATTGGCTAGCACGAATGGTTCATCTGTGTACCCCAGATTGTTCAGATCCACTGTTGTCATTCCATACTGTGGGTCTACCTGTACCCTGCCTCCTGACAGATTTACCCATTTGCACTTAAACAAAGGGACCTTAATATCATATCCATAGTCAAGTTCCCATATGTCCACTATAAACCATAATATGTGTCCTTTCCCCTCTTGGTTGCTGCATCAGAGCGGACACCACTGTTTTGGTTGGTGCTCTTTTGATCTTGGGCGGTCGTGTAAAATGTATTCCCATTTATATCGTACCCTTTGTAAGTCATTACAGTCGAAGATGGTTCCCTCGCCAACGAGTACAGGTAATCAGAAACAGTGTTGTCACACCTGAGACATGTTTGGAACCAACTGCCGAAACTCCTGATGTGTTCACATGTAATCCAGTCATCACACTGGTCCAGGTGTTTGGAGCGCAAAATGTTCTTGTGTTCATCGACATACGGGGTCACCAAGGTAGAATTCTGTAGAATCGTGTAGTGTGCTTGAGAGCAAGAATGCCCGTCCATACATATTATTGAGTCCCCTCCTAGCATGCCTTTTCCACCCAGTCTTCCCTCATACCGCGATTGAGGAAGACCTATCTTCTTAAGGTCAGGAATGAAGTCAACACAAAACCCAATGACATTCTCTATTTGATGGCCCATGGAGATGCTTCCTTCTGGCCTAGCACGGTTATGGACATATTTCTTTAGGACTCCCATGAACCTCTCAAAGGGGAACATATTATGTAGAAATACAGGGCCCGGAACGACAATCTCGTCGACTAGATGAACTAGGACATGCGTCATGATATTCAAGAAGGATGGTGGGAACACCAGCTCGAAATTGACAAGACAATGCGCCACATCACTCCTTGACCTTGGTAGGATTTCTGGATTGATCACCTTCTAAGAGATTGCATTGAGGAATGAACATAGCTTCACAATGGCTAATCGAATGTTTTCCGGTAGAAGCCCCCTCAATGCAACCGGAAGCAGTTGCGTCATAATCACGTGGCAGTCATGAGACTTTAGGTTCTGGAACTTTTTCTCTGCCATATTTGTTATTCCCTTTATATTCGACGAGTAGCCAGACGGGACCTTCATACTGAGCAGGCATTCAAAGAAGATTTCCTTCTCTTCTTTGTAAGAGCGTAGCTAGCAGGACCTTCATACTACTTTGGAGGCATGCCGTCTTTTTTGTGCAAACGTTGTAGGTCCTCCCGTGCCTCCGGTGTATCTTTTGTCTTCCCATACACGCCCAAGAAGCCTAGCAGGTTCACGCAAAGGTTCTTCTTCACGTGCATCACGTCGATTGAAGAGCGGACCTCTAGATATTTCCAGTAGGGTAGGTCCCAAAATATAGATTTCTTCTTCCACATGGGTGCGCGTCCCTCAGCGTCATTCGGAACAGATAGTCTGCCGGGATCCTTTCCGAAGATTACTTTTAAATCATTAACCATAGCAAGTACGTGATCACCGGTACGCATGGCGGGCTTCTTCTGGTGATCTGCCTCGCCTTTGAAATGCTTGCCTTTATTTTGACATTGATGGTTGGTTGGAAGGAATCGACGATGCCCCAGGTACACATTCTTCCTGCATTTGTCCAGGTATATACTTTCGGTGTCATCTAAACAGTGCGTGCATGCGTGGTATCCCTTGTTTGTCTATCCTGAAAGGTTACTGAGAGCAGGCCAATCATTAATGGTGACAAACAGCAATGCATGCAGGTCAAATTCCTCCTGTTTGTGCTCATCCTACGCACGTACACCGTTTCCAATCCACAGTTGTAGAAGTTCTTCAACTAATGGCCTTAGGTATACATCAATGTCGTTGCCCGGTTGCTTAGGGCCTTGGATGAGAACTGGCATCATAATGAACTTCCACTTCATTAACAGCCAAGGAGAAAGGTTATAGATACATAGAGTCACAGGCCAGGTGTTGTGATTGCTGCTCTGCTCCCCAAAAGGATTAATGCCATCTGCGCTTAAACCAAACCATACGTTCCTTGCGTCACCTGCAAACTCCTCCCAATACTTTCTCTCGATTTTTCTCCACTGCGACCCATCAGCGGGTGCTCTCAACTTCCCGTCTTTCTTATGTTCCTTTCTATGCCATCGCATCAACTTGGCATGCTCTTTGTTTTTGAATAGGCGTTTCAACTGTGGTATTATAGGAGCATACCACAGCACCTTGGCAGGAACCCTCTTCTTGGGGCGGTCGCCGTCAACATCACCAGGGTCATCTCGTTTGATCTTATACCGCAATGCACCACATACCGGGCATGCGTTCAAATCCTCGTACGCACCACGGTACATGATGCAGTCATTAGGGCATGCATGTATCTTCTGCACCTCCAATCCTAGAGGGCATACAACCTTCTTTGCTGCATGCGTACTGTCGGGCAATTCGTTATCCTTTGGAAGCTTATTCTTCAATATTTTCAGTATCTTCTCAAATCCTTTGTCAGGCACACCATTCTCTGCCTTCCACTACAGCAATTCCGGTATGGTACCGAGCTTTGTGTTGCCATCTTCGCAATTGGGGTACAAACCTTTTTTGTGATGCTCTAACATGCGATCAAACTTCAGCTTCTCCTTTTCACTTTCGCACTGTCTCCTTGCATCAACAATGCCCGACGGAGATCATCATCGGGCACATCGTCTGGTTCCTCTTGATCTTCAACAGCTTCCCCTGTAGCAGCATCACCGTATTCAGGGGGCACATAGTTGTCATCGTCCTCTTCTTCTTCGATGTCTTCCATCATAACCCCTATTTCTCTGTGCTTGGTCCAAACATTATAGTGTGGCATGAAACCCTTATAAAGCAGGTGGGTGTGAAGGGTTTTCGAGTCAGAGTAAGACTTTGTATTCCGACATATAGGGCATGGACAACACATAAAACCATTCTGCTTGTTTGCCTCAGCCACTTTGAGAAAATATGCACGCCCTTAATGTACTCAGAGGTGTGTCTGTCGCCGTACATCCATTGTCGGTTCATCTACGTGCATTATATATAATTAAGTGTGTCAAAAACCATTACAGAACATCATGAATAGATAATTAAGTGATCAAATCAATAGAAGTTCATCATCACAATAAAACCAAAGTACATACATAGTTCTCATTGAACAACATATAGCTCTCTAGAGCATCTAATTAAACCATACATTGAAACTATGTAAAACATTTCAATGCGAAAACAAATGCGATCATAATCGCAACCAAGGTAACAATTGATCTAGCGGCATAATGATACCAAGCCTCGGTATGAATGGCATATTTTCTAATCTTTCTAATCTTCAAGCACATTGCATCCATCTTGATCTTGTGATCATCGACGACATCCGCAACATGCAACTCCAATATCATCTTCTCCTCCTCAATTATTTTTATTTTTTCCTTCAAGTAATTGTTTTCTTCTTCAACTAAATTTAACCTCTAAACAATAGGGTTGGTTGGAATTTCCGGTTCACATACCTCCTAGATAAATAAAATCTATGTCACGTTGGTCGGCATAATTGTCATAAATAATAAATGAACCAAATAGTTATAAAAGATTATATACACCACATCCGAATCATAGACATGACGAGGGCCGATGGGGGCGGATACCAAAATGATCACACTATATAATAAGAAGCAATAATAAAAGTAACAAAATTATACAAGTATCTATCTAAACATACAAGTAAGAATTTTTTTCCTTTCAGAAAGAAGATAAGAACAAGAGGCTCACCACGGTGGTCCCGGCGACAAGATCGGCGCGGGCGATCGACGGTGGTGAAGACAGAGACGGGACGTGACAGACCGCTAAACCTAGAAAAATATTGAGGAAAATGGAGCTTGGAGGTTGAGCTTGCAGAGGAGAAAGCTTAAGTAGTGTGGCTCGGGCATTCCATCGAACACCTCATGTGCATAGGAGGTGAGCTAGAGCACCACAAAGCCCTCCCCTCGCCGGCCAGAGAAAACAGAGCAGTGTGGAGTGCTCTGCTCGCCGGAGAGGGGGTATATATAGGCATCACATTGGTCCCGGTTGGCGACTGGAACCGGGACTAAAGGACACCCTTTGGTCCCGGTTCAAGCCACCAACCGGGACCAATGGTGGTGGGCCAGGAGCGAGGCCCATTGGTCCCAGTTTGTTTCACCAACCGGGACCAATGCCCCCACAAGGCCCGGCAGGCCCCCTGGCCTCACGAACCGGGACCAATGCCCCCATGGGTCCCGGTTCTTGGCTGAACCGGGACTAATGGGCTGGCCCGGCGTAAACCAAAGCCCTGTTTTCTACTAGTGCAACAATCTCCAGAGGAGAGAATGGCGTGTAGTACGAGCGACGAGGCTCGTTCCACTACTCTTACAGTGCGGCAACGTCTCCGTGACATCATGCCTGACAACTTCAGTGAAGGGGACCATGGCTAATTCGCATCAGGGGCCCCATGAAACCCTATTTCGCTTGTCTGCACTATATAAAAAGAAGAAAACCCTTCAGAGAGAGGATTTCCGGAGTTCCACCAATCCACCCTAGTAAACACCATCATCATTCCCATCTACAGTTGTCTCCATCTCTATAGCCATCATCATCTCCATCACCATAGCCTCCATCGCCATTAGCCATATTACCTGTAATCAAGAGTAGTCAAGATAAGAGACAATGTAAGACTTTTAGTCATCCATCTTAATGTATCTTTGTTTATAATCTCTTTTGCGTGTGATCTATCTGCAAGGTGTAAGTACTCCCCTCGGGCTCATGGCCGAGGCATAGCCTCGCAATCCCATGTACATGCATAAAGGGATTGCTAGTTTACTTTAAAAGAATGTTACTATTATGTGTTGTGCAATGATTTTGTCTCTTGTCTCTACTCAACCCTAGGACTCGCAGTCACGCGTGCCCGAGATAACAAAGGTCGCAACATGAAGATGCAAATTGACAAAGAGTGGAAAGCTATGTCGAACATCGGTGACAGTAATATTAGTATGGTAGCTAAAATCAAGCTCTGGGGGTACTTCCTCCGTCACAGTTTAGAAGGCACGATTAAATTTGCGTGCGTTTCCACAATAGACAAGGTTTAGGGCGCATTGCATTTATTTCTAGTAGCTAAGTAGTACTTCGATATACTATTCCTATATGCATGCGTAGTGTGAATGCTATTTTTTAGCCCATCTCACAGCCAATAGATAACCACCTAGGTCCCAGAGAATTTCCAAGTGCGCCTTCTAAACCGTGACGGAGGGAGTACATATATTGTAGTCATAAATGTCCAATGCGTTGACCCAATTTTATCCATATTAATTGAGATGACCTAGTGAGTTAGCAGGGTCTCGGTTGGATAGTAGAACATCAATGCAGCTAGTAGTTGGTCGTGGGGTTATTTGGAAGCATCTTCCATAGCAATTCAGTGAAAGATATATGTAACGGTATTACAAGTGCCATATTGAATATCTAGATAAAAAATTGTGTGCATGTACATTTTGCACGTGAAACCTTTAGTCCTTATCATATTTCTTTATTATTTTCTTTTTTATCACCTTTGTGATTTGTTGTAGGAAACTTCAATGTTTTGAGATAAGTTATTGAAGAAAATTTATTTTCTAAAGCACTAGCTAGGGTTTATAGGGTCCCTGACCTCATCCGTGAGAGCTTCTTGGCTTGCACACCAACATGATGTCTCCGCTCCCAGTCAGGCTCATGGATTGCTTTTTAGAGTCGAGCTGCCGACGGGCCCCTGGGCCCGGAGGCCAGGCCAATAATGGGCTTCCCGGACCGATGGGCCACCCTCGTGTATTGTACCATCAATGAGCCCCACCTCTAGGCACTATCCACAAGAGGAGATCCTTGTTCCTAAATCCTAACAAACCTTCTCTTAAAATATTCCTCATGGTATACATGAGGGTCTGCAAAGTAATTAGCCACAATGTGTAAATTTTGAGCAAAAATGTCCCTTGAAACTTCCCAACTGCCCGAGACTGAACCACAACATTTTTGTTTCGTTCTCTCATGATCCACGTCTGCAATAATAGTAGTTGCAATGATGCATTCATCGTCTTCGCTCGGAGTCCACCTCCTCTACCTCCCAACACTTTTCAAGCAAGTCCTTGTCGTAAAAAAATACCAGCTCGAAATTTGCTATCATCAACATTGAACAAATAACAATTTTAAGCATTTTCACATCGTGGAAAGGATTTTGCAGATTTGACATTGCATCTTCACATGGACATTGAATAGACATTGACATTGCATCTTTTTTTGGCAGAGGACATTGCATCTTCACATAGACAGTGACATGCAAATGCAAGTGTGCCCAGACCCGACAATGCGGCTTGGTTGAGGCCTTCAGTTTTAGATGTTGGGCTTTGGTGTGAGGTTTGGATATGTGACTCAGACAAGCGGCACCCCTTCATCAAGTTGATAGGAACAGCGATAGTTGTTGCCGTGATTGTGGCTTCAGTCTTCTTAATGTATTACTTTGTAAGGTCTTGATGAATAATTACTAGAATGATTGCATGCATCATCTTAATGCAGATCCCGTGGGTCATCCTTCTTTTCGAGAAAATATGCAAATGCAATAGCCAAATCAGATACCAATTCACTAATCAAACAACATTCAATATGTACAATCACACAAGGCACTAGGTAGTCACACTTGCTCTCATCTTTCTCAGCACCGACGTCCTTTTCATCTTCGCAATGTTTGTCATCACCGACGTCGCCCACATATACCCATGCAAAAAAGTAAAATACCAGACATATTTGGTTAAATAGGGTAAGATGGATGAACTTTCCTACGTTGTAATCCATGTCTCGAGTTTTCCATGCAACGATGAGGCAATTAGAAACCCTTGCCGCCAAAATCATCTACTTCCCCATGGTCGTCGCCAGAGTGCATCGTCAGGCAAAGCCCGCACGGTTCTAGCGTCGGCGGGGAGGTTATGATTGTTGGGGGCTTGGTGTGGCGGAGGTTGGTGGGCTCTTGTGGCATGTGCACCGGGGATGCGTGATCGGGTTGCAGCGGGCTTTGGCTGGTGATGCTTATTGTGTCAGATATGCCCGGAGCATACCATGTCCAGCGCGAGGGCGACCTCCAGCGGTGGACCGGCCTGGCTAGGTCACCGGAAGAGGGCGTAGGAACGTGGAGCTGGACGGTGGCGTGCTGGACCTCAATCATGTATCTGGTGTGGGCGACTTGGTTCATATTTTCTAAGGTAGTCCACGTGTATGGTTTGGGGTGGCGAGACGGCGGCGTTGTCCCAGTGTAGAAATAAGGGATAATTAGATTTATGCCCCTAGTTGTGTACCACTCGTCTGTTTTACCCCTAATTCCCAAAAGTCACCAGTTCTGTCCAAGTCACTTTGCTCCTCTTATGCTTTTGCCCTTTGACCGTTTGACTATCAGTTTGAAAACTTCATAACTAATTCATACTAAATCAGAAAAATGCAAATAAGATACCAAAATGTTCACAAAAACATCACCTATATGTCAGTGTCATTTGCATTCATTAAAAAAGTGTTGGAAAGTGCACATCCGAGTTTTAGCTCTTTTGATACCACCATGAATAGTAAACTCTAAAAAATTCAAAAAAATCAAAAAAAAATATGGTGGCAAAGTATGACAAATGTTCTAAGTGCTTGCCAAGTTTCATTAGGGAACGACATTCATGGAAGTCGTGGCAAAACAATAATCTATTTTGGAGTGTTGATTGTTTTTTTTGCCGCGGCACCCACGAATGTTATTCCCTGATGAAACTTGGCAGGCACTTAAAACATTTGTCATTCTTTGCCACCAAATTTTTTTTGAATTTTTTTGAACTTTTTTAGATTTCACTATTCATGGTGGTAGCATAAGAGCTAAAACTCGGATGGGCACTTTCCAACACTTTTTTCATGAATGCAAATGACAATGACATATATGTGATGTTTTTCTGAACATTTTGGTATCTTATTTGCATTTTTCTGATTTAGTATGAATTAGTTACGAAGTTTTCAAACTGACAGTCAAACGGTCAAAAGGCAAAAGCATAAGAGGAGCAAAGTGACTTGGACAGAACCGGTGACTTTTGGGAATTAGGGGTAAAACAGACGAGTGGGACATAACTAGGGGCATAAATCTAATTATCCCTAGAAATAATGTCCTCCCACGATCTCACACTAGACCATGCCGGCACGCGTTGCTGCACCCGTCGATTTGTGCAATTTAATGGTAGACATTGATAAAAATATATAGAGATACGTTGTTCAGTAATTCTAGCTTGTGATTTAGTTTTAAATTGTGCAGCTCCATCCTTTATTGAATATTAAAAATCAAAGGCATACATTTTTTTGAGGCAATATACATGAACTGTGAGGAGGATAAAACAAGCCAAATATATTGGGCTATTAGTTCGCTCTTAGGCTGGCTTTTTTCAATTTATATGGAAGTATGGTCTTCGACTGGGCCTTGTGTCGTGTTGTTTTAATGTTTTATCTGAAAGTATGGTTGTCTAAAAAAACTGTAAGTATGGTCTCTGGATGGGCCTTGTGCCATGCTTCAGCAGTCCCTGGAATGTGTTCATTGGTAGGATTATCCATCTGAAATAAGGGTATGGAAATATGCCAGATCTGAAAAAGCCATGCAACAAACATAAACTGAGAACATAGGTACCTTTTTGCAGGAATTAGTTGATACTTTAACCTGTGCTCAAAATGTTCTACATTTATGGAAGAATGGTGTGTTAGAGGTCAGGCTAATAACCATTATATGGTGTTTAATATTCAGACATTTATAAGTATTCAGTAATCATTTTGCACCACACATTTGTAACTGATAAGTTTCTTTTTGGTAACTGATGAATATAGTCGTTTGCATTTACTGATGCTGTATCTGCCTTAGCCTAGCAGGGAAGAAAAAAGAGGAGAACCGATGATACAGGAGACGAATTGGAAGCTCCACCCTGCAAAAATTTTAGGGGTGACACTTCAAAGAAACAAGAGGGGTGGGCACAAATGGTCTGCTTCGACTGCTGAATTTTAGGTAAGAATCCTGATTTTGCATATGAATTTACAAACTAATATGCTCAGATGCTAGTTTCTGCATGTCATCCGTGAGTTTAACTGGAAACTGAAAAAGTGCATTTTGTTATATTAATAGAATGAGATATTATAGCATTGATATTTAAACTTTCTTGGAAGAATAGTAGATCTAAGAAGTGCATTTTATTATAGGAATAGAAAAAGCAGAGTTATGGAAACAAACATTATTTAGAGGTATGATAACCATATACTCCTCCGTTCTAAATTACTTGTCTTGAATTTGTCTAGATACGGAGGTATCTAGCACTAAAATAAGTCTAGATACATCCGTATCTAGACAAATCCAAGACAAGTAATTCGGAACGGAGGGAGTATATAGGAATGCATAAGTTGTTTCATTATTCAGTGCACAAAAGAGGAATTATTTTTGCAAAACATAGTACCGAGACACGTTAACTGCTGATGATAAAGTTGCTGATCAGTTGATCATGTAGTAGCACTCGCATGCAGGCGATATATTTATTAATGAAAAACTAAATAACTTCGAAAGATGGATGTATGCAGAAGGTCGCCGTTCCTTTATTTGCTTTTGAAATACACTGATTGAAGCTCTTTTTATGATAAGTGCATCTTCTTCTTTGCGGAAGTTGATTTGTTGCCTCCAGTTCCAGTGCTGTAATCCATAGAAAAGTTTGTAAATAAGTAGTAAGTGGACATGGACAAAATTCCAGGTTGCAAGTTTTGGTCTAGAGATGTTTTATGGCTTCTTGCTAGTGCCGTGTGGAACTAATGTACCCATCTTGTGGTGCACTGGACCGCTTATCGGAAAACATATGGGATCGCTGATACATTTGTCTACATGTGCTCCAAAAGAAACGAAACTAAATTGACAATTATACTGCGATATGTGGTTTATAAATTCTCTACTCCTGTGACCACCATGAAAACGCATAAGGTGTGCAAGATATTCCTATGGAGGTATGAATTCAGATATCTGAATACGACCTCCATTGCAACGACAATTGATGGCGTTTTGTCCAGCTGGATTCTTTCTCTACCAGTTCATCCCACCAGAAGGATGCACCACAATGTTAGCATCTATAGCAAGGCCCACCTTGGCATGTACGGTCGCGATATGTTTCTGATTGAATAAAAGGAGCACAAATTATGACTATTTTAGTTGTTTGTCATATTAGGAATACATAAGAAGCTAGTATAGTACCCTTCAGGGCATCTACGTACTCTTCTGCTAGAGGCAATTGTGGTCGTCCACTGGCATATCACAATGGTCCAGACTTAACTATTTTTGCTTGTTTCCTGTGCCTAATGTGTGCCTGCCATTTTTTATTGGCGTGTTCTTGGCTTGTATGTATAGGGGGAAAAATAAAAAGAAGGACCATGCTGATTTACTCATTTGGATTTGGGAGGCATATTATTTTCAGTTTATGCAGATTGTGGAGTTGAAGCATTAGTGCGTTGTATGACATTTGTATGTTTTGTTCGTTTCGATCTGTGAAGCGCAATATTTTCATTTCATCCCTCAGTGCCTTGTACAAAATTTGTCTTTATTTTGCGCATTTTTCACTTGCTAAATAACCTGTTACATAAGGCATGAACAGTAGGTGGTACTTTGATTATTTCAAACAATCATATAGTGAAACATATCATATGAATGAAAGGTACATAGTATAATACACACATAGTGAGATGAGGCATAATTAAAGGAGGCACAAGAGAAAACTTATACTGGCCTGTCCAGTAGCCATTGGGTACCATCAGATTTAGCTGGAAGAAAGAAAGAATCAAGCAGTACGTAGCTGGAATTCCTTCTTGTATAGAAGCTGCAACCATTCGAGATTATGAATTAGACAGAGAACACATCTGTATATGTAGATAGAGAATTGGAACCAGCGCATCACCTTCTAACCCAGCAGAAACAGGCTCAAGCTGGAGACCTAAGCATCAAAGGTCGCTTTGTGTTGGAGAATGGTGAGCAGTGGTGGGAGAGGAGCAGCGGCAAGGTTGGGAATATATGGGCTCGCATGAATTGAATGGAAATATGAATCGCCATTGTAACTGACCTGCCCGGAGCATCGATTCGCTTTAATGGCCGATTAAACCTTTCAATCTTCCAATCAAGTATCCTTGGCGATTCTCACGACTGTTCGCTGCCCCCCGTCCCACCGCGCCGCTCGCATCCGTGCAACCGACCGGACCGACGATGCTCTGTCCGTCGCATTCGTGCAAGTGAACAGACCGAGGAGGCGCTATCCCTCGCGTCGGTGCGCATCGAGTGCACCTAGGCAATTGCAGTCCAAGCCCCCACATCGATCGGTCAACCATGGCGATGCGCTGCCACGCGAGGCTTTGAGCGAACGAGAGATAAGGGTTGTGAGCATCCAGTTTAAGGGTTCTCCACGTTTGCTTTGCACGGGATCGTACTCTAGGCGCAGTAGGCCCAATTGGACGTGGGATGCCCAAAAAAACCACCGGAGCAGCTGCCCGATAGGGTTAGCGCTCGTGATGCTGTGAACGAAGTCTGTACGCGCGATTTAGCTTCGATTAAGAGGCAATCTACGGCCAAGGAAGCCTAGAAGTGAAGATCCAATGGATACAAATGCTAATGGTCTGAGAGGGTAGGAAAAGTGTTCAGTTATAATGTATCTAAATGTACCCTTGTTTCGTTGGTATGCTTATCACCCGTAGAGGTCAGTTTTGATTCGGCCGACACTTGTGGTCTTCGGAGGTTTCACAAGACCATTTCATGTTTTCTTCTCCGGGTAGCAATTTGCTATGCAAATTGTATTCGCCGGTGTCTTCTGCTCTACGTCGATGACCTCCCTAGCCGCTGCTTCTAAAAACTCTTGGCTTTAAACAAGTTCGCTCCACTCAGACGAAAGTCCAAAGATTACAATGAGCTTTGCTCACTGCGCGCCACAAATAGATGCATGACGAAGAAGACTTTAATAATTTGGATGTAAGTATCTTTTCTGTAAGTGTGTGTTTTTAAAAACCTGTCATTCTTAACATGTTGCTTTCAGCCTTTTCGCATAAAAAAAATAATCCCTATCAAAAATGAAAGAATAGGGGGTGAAAAATATGATCAGCTATAGAGAAACAAATATGTGGTTTTTCACCTGATAGCTGATACGTTGCCCTGTTGGCGCGCGCGCGCACGCGCGCGCGCACACTCTCTCTCTCTCTCTCTCTTAAATTAAGCAGTTTTGCCAAGTCTCAGTCGATCGAGACTTCGTTATGTCTCAGTCGATGCTACTCCCTCCATCCATATATAGAGAGCATAATGAGTTTTTCGAGGCTAATTTTGACCACATGTTATATGCCCCTAAAAAAGAGCAATAATATATGACATGCAAGTTACATAAAAAGCACACCGTCAAATTCGTACATGGAAGGAGCATCCAATGATACAATTTTCACATTATACAACTCATATATCAATAATCTTATCGATAGTCAAAGGCAACCTAATAAAATGTATTACACCCTATATATGTGGACTATGGAGGGAGGGAGTATATTTCTTTGATCTTGCATGAAGCGTATAAGTCTTTCTTTTCAGTTTTTTTTCTTTTTCTTTTTCTTTTTTTTTGCAGACACCTTTTTCTTTCTTATGTAAGTCTCATTGAACTGAGAACTAGCCACACCAACGACCGCAAAAAAGAACGACCACATTTGATGATTCGATTTGGTGCGAGCAGACAACTGC
This sequence comes from Triticum dicoccoides, assembly GCF_002162155.2. Classification (NCBI taxonomy): domain Eukaryota; kingdom Viridiplantae; phylum Streptophyta; class Magnoliopsida; order Poales; family Poaceae; genus Triticum; species Triticum dicoccoides. The sequence continues at coordinate 252,851,491 of NC_041391.1, forward strand.
GGACGGACGAATCATAGGAAGACGTGTAGCGTGGTGTTCATCTTGGCGTCGGCGAGGGCGCGGTGGAGGCGCTCCGTTGGGTGGATGGCGTCCCAGAAGGCGAACTTGCCGGCGTTCGCGCACGTCAGCGGGCTCCGCGCGTTGCACAGGTACCCCATCTCTAACCGCCCCGTGGCGCCGCAGCACCCAGCCTCCACGTTCTCCAGCCCGTACGACGCGGGGTGCGCGAGCGCGTCGCTGACGGGGCCGTACACGTCGCCGTAGACGATCCTGGCGCCGCCGAGCTCGCCATTGAGCCGCTCGATCACCGCGCGGAGGCCGGCGTTGTAGTCCTCCGCGACGGCGTTGTACTCCTCGGTGCACGCGCCGCCCAAGGCGCGCTCCATCGGGAGGCAGCCCATGGGCGGCATCCCATTTAGGTCGATCTTGCGCGCGCCGAGCGCGTGCAGCGCGCGCACGAACGACTCCGCGACGCCGAGCACGTAGTCGCCGTACGCCGCCGCCGTGGGGTACTTCGCCGCGTTGCCGTGTGGCACGGCGTAGTAGTTCTCCAGGAAGTCGTTGGTGCCCATGCTGACGAGGTAGAGCGCCTCCGTGAGCGTCTCCCGCGCCTTGTCTTCTCCCTGGAAGCTCCTGAGCTTGGCCGCGTACTCCTTGAAGTAGTCCAGTTCCTTCCAAATCGTGAGCACGGACTGCAAATTTCACAACTTCATGTGAGCCAAGATACATATGACACATGTATGCGAAGGCGAAGGACGATGGCTTACCATAAGATCAGACGTGGCATTGTCGTATCCGGCGCCGGCAGAGGCGAAGCATGCGCCTGAGGCGAGGCTGCTCATGTTGGCGCTCGGGTCGAGGTAGGGTGGCACCAGCGGTGGCAGGCCGAACGCCTCGGAGATGAAGTCCACGGTGAGACGGCCGTTGGAGAAGCGGCCCGTGGGTTGGCCGTTCCCCAACTGCAGGTCGCGGCCGTAGGGCGCGAAGTCGCTCCTGACGACCGTGGAGATGTAGTTGTTGTTTCCCGTGTCGACGGTGGAGTCGCCGAACACGATGAGCGCCCGGACCTTGGCCGCCGCCGGCTTGCCCGAGAGGATGCACAGCTGCAGGACGATGATAGGCGCATAACGTCGCATGGACATGTTTGTGTACAACATATTTTTTCGTTGCGGGTTCTTCCTCTGCAGATTCGTGGCTTTTTCATCGATGGCCATTTGTGCCTTTCTCGCAGTGGGTGAGCTACTGGAGACCGAGCTATGCTCAGAGTCACAACTGCTGCTAGTTTAACGCATGGAAGCTTCCTTTTGTCTGTTTTACCGGGCAAATTTTTTTTGTGAAAATCCCCGCAAAAAAATATGTGGAAATGAAAAATGGAGCCTGTCAGGCAACCCTCTTCATTAGCCAGGATGCAGCGTCACGATGCTATAGGGCAGATCCTGTTCAAGTAGGGTCATGATTGGTTGGACAGAGCTCGCTACTTAAGTCGGTTAAACATTTCGTGAACTCCGGATGTGGTTCTAATCATGGTCAGAGAGAGCCCTCCATGTGAACATTCCCTGAATTCAAATCTTTGTGTTGGGGTCGGGCTTCTCTGTTTTTTTTACGGGAAACATTTTATTGATCAATTATTAAGTTTACATGAATCACATTTGCATCATGCGAATTAATAAGCCACAGGTGGCGACCCTCTTATGAGTTCAAAGTTCAAACCATGTTTTGCTAAATTGTGCGCCTTTATATTGGAGAGACGCCCTTCATGAGCAAAGGGTCAAGTCCCAAAATTAATCATGGTCCTGCTGATCTCCATGATCACTGAACTAATGGGTCCTAGAGTACCTTTGTTGATATCAGTAACTAACTTACAATCCAAAGTAATTTTTATCTGCTGAAGCATGAGGTCTTTTGCCAAGGCAAGGAATTCATGACAAGCAAGAGCTTCAAGAGTAGCCGGCTCAACCATCCCAGATGTTGGAAGGGGGAGAGGGATTTGGTGGAATAGTTGTTGTATTGTTTGAGCCTCATGGGCATATATATAGGAGTACATGATCATCTTGGAGTACAAGGTAAGGTAGAATAATATCCTACGTTATCCTAGCTTTCCTAATAATCACGATATTCAACATCCCCCCGCAGTCACAACGGTAGTGACGCAGACGGTGAGACCGGAGAAGAATCCGAAGGGA
>NC_041391.1:252853949-252863478 GCF_002162155.2 Triticum dicoccoides
GATGCATCGCGGAGTCGTGGCTGGAGTGAAAACCGACGAGGTTGCTCAAGCAGGCGGTAGCCCTTTGTGCCGTTTGTCGATGAAGCCGAGAGCGGAGGGTGGTGTAGCCGTGGTCGAGGTAACCGTGCGAAGGATGCCATGGTCGATGTCGAGTCGGTGTGGCCGGTGTCGAGAAAGTCGTCGTGGAGCCGCGGGCGCAAGGGGGCACCGAGTTAGCATGGGCGCATTGGTGTCGAAGTAGTGGTGCGCCGGAAATGAGATGTTGTTGATGACCCGTCGTGGCGGGTTTGCCAAGCCTGGGGACACATCGTAGATAAAGGCACGCACCGGGGACACAGCACCGGGCATGCGTAGACGGACGAAGACGAAGTTGACGAAGCGCCGCACCAGGCTTGCCAGGCCCGGGGACACGTCGTGGACGAATGCACACAGCGGTGTTGCCAGCACTGGGCATGCGGAGACTGGGACCTGCACGAGCTGTACGCCATGTCGAATAAGTTGGAGAGGCCAGCAGAGAAGAACTCGACGACGATTGCGGCGTCCATCGGCGCGGGGCCAATGTCACCAACGGTGGTCGGAGTAGACGAAGTGGTCGGGGTAGATGACGACGACGCTGGCGACGGGCTGGTGCTGGACGAAGATGAAGGGAGGTGGACGGGCGGCGACGGCGGCTACAGGGGCAGCGGCAGCGGCGGCCAAAGAAGAGCGGTGGTGGCGGCCTGTCGGCGGCAGCGGCGGCTAAGTTAGGAGCGCGGCGGCGGTGCTCGAAGTAGGCGAGGAGAACCCAACAACATGACGAAGACCGGCGCGGACGGTGGCATTCTCGCGCCAAGGGAGGCGGCACGATGCATACCACGGGAAGTCGACGCGTAGCGACGACGGTGGACCGCGGGCCGCGACGATACGACCCGAAGGGGCGATGCAGCGGCCGTGGGCAGGTCAAGGCGACGACGGAAGACCTCGGGGCGGCGGCAAGGACCGTGGGCCGCGGCGCGACAACCCAAAGGGGCGGCGCGGCGGTGAAGCACGGGTCGGTGCAACCGCGGGGACGGCCTCGGGACGGCGGCGTGGACCGCGTGCCACGCTCGCTACGGCCCGACGGGGCGACGCAGCGGCGGCGCTAGGGTCGGTGCTGCCACGGGGACGGCCTGGAACGGACGGCCTCGGGGCGACGGTGGACAGCAGGCCACGGCACTACGGCCCGAAGGGGCGACGTAGCGGTGACGCGAGTCGGTGTAGCCGGGAGAAGAACCACGGGGCGGCAGCGCTGCGGCCCGACGGGGCGACGCAACGGCAGCCCACTGCTCGATCGGTGGAGGGGCGCGCTGAAATTGGGACAGTCTTCACGGGGCCTGCGGAGGCGCGCGCAACCGACGGGCCAGGTCGGTCGCACGGCGTAGATGCGGTGGATCACGGCGGCGGGCGGGTGATTAATCCGATCGCGCGCGAGGTCGGGGACGCCGCTCGGTGAAGACAGGGTAGCAGCGGAGTCCGAGATGAAGCCGGCGACAGCGGACGGCAGGGCGGCTATGATTGGCCGCCGCATGGCGCGAGGCCGCTGTTGGAGAACGTAGTAATTTCAAAAAAAATCCTACTCACACACAAGATCATGGTGATGCATAGCAATGAGAGGGAAGAGTGTGTTCACGTACCCTCATAGACCGAAAGCGGAAGCGTTAGCACAACACGGTTGATGTAGTCGTACGTCTTACGGCCCGACCGATGAAGCACCAAAAGCACGGCACCTCCGAGTTCTTGCACACGTTCATCTCGATGACGTCCCTCGAACTCCGATCCAGCCGAGTGTCGAGGGAGAGTTCTGTCAGCACGACGGCGTGGTGACGATGATGATGTTCAACCGACGCAGGGCTTCGCCTAAGCACCGCTACGATATTATCGAGGAGGACTATGGTGGAGGGGGGCACCGCACACGGCTAAGAGATCAATGATCAATTGTTGTGTGTCTAAGGGGTGCCCCTCTCCCCGTATATAAAGGAGTGGAGGAAGGGAGGGTCGGCCCTCTCTATGGGGCGCCCTAGGGGAGTCCTACTCCCACCGGGAGTAGGATTCCCCCATTCCTAGTAGAACTAGGAGCCCTTCCAAGTAGTAGGAGTAGGAGAGAAGGAAAAGGAAAAGAGAAGAGAAGGAAGGAGGGGGCGCAGCCCCTCCCCCTAGTCCAATTCGGACTAGGCCTTGGGGGGTGCACAGCCTCCCCTCTCTCTTTCCCCTAAAGCCCTATAAGGCCCATTTACTCCCCGGCAAATTCTCGTAACTCTCCGGTACTCCGAAAAATACCCGAATCACTCGGAACCTTTCCGATGTCCGAATATAGTCGTCCAATATATCGATCTTTACGTCTCGGCCATTTCAAGACTCCTCGTCATGTCCCCAATCTCATCCGGACTCTGAACTACCTTTAGTACATTAAAACACACAAACTCATAATATAACCGTCATCGAACTTTAAGCGTGCGGACCCTACGGGTTCGAGAACTATGTAGACATGACCGAGACACATCTCCGGTCAATAACCAATAGCAGAACCTGGATGCTCATATTGGCTCCCACATATTCTACGAAAATCTTTATCAGTCAAACCGCATAACAACATACGTTGTTCCCTTTGTCATCGGTATGTTACTTGCCCGAGATTCGATCGTCGGTATCTCAATACCTAGTTCAATCTCGTTACCGGCAAGTCTCTTTACTCGTTCCGTAATACATCATCTCGCTGAAGGAAATATGCCCTAGAGGCAATAAATAAAGTTATTATTTATTTCCTTATTTCATGATAAATGTTTATTATTCATGCTAGAATTGTATTAACCGGAAACATGATACATGTGTGAATACATAGACAAACATAGTGTCACTAGTATGCCTCTACTTGACTAGCTCATTGATCAAAGATGGTTATGTTTCCTAACCATAGGCATGTGTTGTTATTTGATTAATGGGATCACATCATTAGGAGAATGATGTGATTGACTTGACCCATTCTGTTAGCTTAGCACTTGATCGTTTAGTATGTTGCTATTGCTTTCTTCATGACTTATACAAAGTTCCTGCAACTATGAGATTGTGCAACTCCCGTTTACCGGAGGAACACTTTGTGTGCTACCAAACGTCACAAAGTAACTGGGTGATTATAAAGGTACTCTACAGGTGTCTCCAAAGGTACATGTTGAGTTGGCATAATTCGAGATTAGGTTTTGTCACTCCGATTGTCGGAGAGGTATCTCTGGGCCTTCTCGGTAATACTCATCACCTAAGCCTTGCAAGCATTGTAACTAATGAGTTAGTTATGAAATGATGTATTACGGAATGAGTAAAGAGACTTTCCGGTAACGAGATTGAACTAGGTATTGGATACCGACGATCGAATCTCGAGCAAGTAACATACCGATGACAAAGGGAACAACGTATGTTGTTATGCGGTTTGACCGATAAAGATCTTCGTAGAATATGTAGGAACCAATATGAACATCCAGGTTCCACTATTGGTTATTGACCGAGAATAGTTCTAGGTCATGTCTACATAGTTCTCGAACCCGTAGGATCTGCACGCTTAACGTTACGATGCCAGTTTTATTATGAGTTTATGAGTTTTGATGTACCAAAGGAGTTCGGAGTCCCGGATGAGATCGGGGACATGACGAGGAGTCTCGAAATGGTCGAGACGTAAAGATCGATATATTGGACGACTATATTCGGAGTTCGGAAAGGTTCCGAGTGATTCGGGTATTTATCGGAGTACAGAAGAGTTACGGGAATTCGCCGGGGAGAGGTATTGGGCCTTATTGGGCCATACGGGAAAGAGAGAGGGGCTGCCTAGGGCAGGCCGCGCGCCCCCCCATGGCCTAGTCCAAATTGGGCTAAGGGGAGGGGCCGCACCCCCTCCTTCCTTCCCTTCTCTCTTCCCCTTCCTTGTCTCCTACTCCTACTACTTGGAAGGGCTCCTAGTTGGACTAGGAAAGGGGGAATCCTACTCCCGGTGGGAGTAGGACTCCCCTAGGGCGCGCCATAGAGAGGGTCGGCCCTCCCCTCCTCCACTCCTTTATATACGGGGGCAGGGGGCACCCCATAGACACACAGAAGTTGATCTACGGATCGTTCCTTAGCCGTGTGCGGTGCCCCCCTCCACCATATTCCACCTCGGTCATATCGTCGCGGAGTTTAGGCGAAGCCCTGCACCGGTAGAACATCATCATCGTCACCACGCCGTCGTGCTGACGGAACTCATCCCCGACGCTTCGCTGGATTGGAGCCCGGGGAACGTCATCGAGCTGAACGTGTGCTGAACACGGAGGTGCCGTACGTTCGGTGCTTGGATCGGTCGTATCGTAAAGACGTACGACTACATCAACCGCGTTGTCATAATGCTTCCTCTTAACGGTCTACGAGGGTACATAGACAACACTCTCCCCTCTCGTTGCTATGCCATCACCATGATCTTGCGTGTGTGTAGGAATTTTTTTGAAATTACTACGTTCCCCAACAATGGTATCAGAGCCAGGTTTTATGCGTTGATGTTATATGCACGAGTAGAACACAAGTGAGTTGTGGGCGATACAAGTCATACTGCTTACCAACATGTCATACTTTGGTTCAGAGGTATTGTTGGATGACGCGGCCCGGACCGACATTACGCGTACGCTTACGCGAGACTAGTTTTACCGTCGTGCTTTGCACACAGGTGACTAGCGGGTGTCTGTTTCTCCAACTTTAGTTGAACCGAGTGTGGCTACGCCCGGTCCTTGTGAAGGTTAAAACAGCACTAACTTGACAAACTATCATTGTGGTTTTGATGCGTAGGTAAGAACGGTTCTTGCTCAGCCCGTAGCAGCCACGTAAAACTTGCAATAACAAAGTAGAGGACGTCTAACTTGTTTTTGCAGGGCATGTTGTGATGTGATATGGTCAAGACGTGATGCTATATTTTTATTGTATGAGATGATCATGTTTTGTAACCGAAGTTATCGGCAACTGGCAGGAGCCATATGGTTGTCGCTTTATTGTATGAAATGCAAACGCCCTGTAATTACTTTACTTTATCACTAAGTGGTAGCGATAGTCGTAGAAGCAACAGATGGCGTAAACGACAACGATGCTACGATGGAGATCAAGGTGTCGCGCCGGTGACGATGGTGATCACGATGGTGCTTCGGAGATGGAGATCACAAGCACAAGATGATGATGGCATTGCATGTGATGTTTATCCTTTATGCATCTTATCTTGCTTTGATTGACGGTATCATTTTAAGATGATCTCTCACTAAAATTATCAAGGGGTGTTCTCCCTGAGTATGCACCGTTGCCAAAGTTCATCGTGCCCAGACACCACGTGATGATCGGGTGTGATAAGCTCTACGTCCATCTACAACGGGTGCAAGCCAGTTTTGCACACACGGAATACTCAGGTTAAACTTGACGAGCCTAGCATATGCAGATATGGCCTCGGAACACGGAGACCGAAAGGTCGAGCGTGAATCATATAGTAGATATGATCAACATAGTGATGTTCACCATTGAAAACTACTCCATCTCACGTGATGATCGGTTCTGGTTTAGTTGATTTGGATCACGTGATCACTTAGATGACTAGAGAGATGTCTGTCTAAGTGGGAGTTCTTAAGTAATATGATTAATTGAACTTAAATTTATCATGAACTTAGTCCTGGTAGTATTTTGCAAATTATGTTGTAGATCAATAGCTCGCGTTGTTGCTTTCATATGTTTATTTTGATATGTTCCTAGAGAAAATTGTGTTGAAAAATGTTAGTAGCAATGATGCGGATTGGATCCGTGGTCTGAGGTTTATCCTCATTGCTGCGTAGAAGAATAATGTCCTTGATGCACCGCTAGGTGACAAACCTATTGCAGGAGCACATGCAGACGTTATGAACGTTTGGCTAGCTCAATATGATGACTACTTGATAGTTTAGTGCACCATGCTTAACGGCTTAGAATCGGGACTTCAAAGATGTTTTGAACGTCATGGACCATCTGAGATGTTCCAGGAATTGAAGTTAATATTTCAAGCAAATACCCGAGTTGAGAGATATGAAGTCTCCAACAAGTTCTATAGCTAAAGGATGGAGGAGAATCGCTCAACTAGTGAGCAAGTGCTCAGATTGTCTGGGTACTACAATCGCTTGAATCAAGTGGGAGTTAATCTTCCAGATAAGATAGTGATTGACAGAGTTCTCTAGTGTGACGCCCCCGATTCAATCGTACACTAATCATGCACGCAAACGTGTACGATCAAGATCAGGGACTCACGGGAAGATATCACAACACAACTCTAAAACATAAATAAGTCATACAAGCATCATAATACAAGCCAGGGGCCTTGAGGGCTCGAATACAAGTGCTCGATCATAGACGAGTCAGCGGAAGCAACAATATCTGAGTACAGACATAAGTTAAACAAGTTTGCCTTAAGAAGGCTAGCACAAACTGGGATACAAATCGAAAGAGGCGCAGGCCTCCTGCCTGGGATCCTCCTAAACTACTCCAGGTCGTCGTCAGCGGGCAGCACGTAGTAGTAGGCACCTCCGGTGTAGTAGGGGTCGTCGTCGACGGTGGCGTCTGACTCCTGGACTCCAGCATCTGGTTGCGTCGACCAGAAAGAAAGGAAAGGGGAAAAAGGGGGGGGGGAGAAAGCAACCGTGAGTACTCATCCAAAGTACTCGCAAGCAAGGAGCTACACTACATATGCATGGGTATATGTGTAAAGGGCCATATCGGTGGACTGAACTGTAGAATGCCAGAATAAAAGGGGGATAGCTAATCCTGTCGAAGACTACGCTTCTGGCAGCCTCCGTCTTGCAGCATGTAGGAAAGGGTAGATTGAAGTCCTCCAAGTAGCATCTTCAAGTAGCATCTCCAAGCAGCATCTCCAAGTAGCATCTCCAAGCAGCATCGCATAGCATAAACCTACCCGGCGATCCTCCCCTCGTCACCCTGTTAGAGAGCGATCACCGGGTTGTATCTGGCACTTGGAAGGGTGTGTTTTATTAAGTATCCGGTTCTAGTTGTCATAAGGTCAAGGTACAACTCCAAGTCGTCCTGTTACCGAAGATCACGGCTATTCGAATAGATTAACTTCCCTGCAGGGGTGCACCACATAGCCCAACACGCTCGATCCCATTTGGCCGGACACACTTTCCTGGGTCATGCCCGGCCTCGGAAGATCAACACGTCGCAGCCCTACCTAGGCAAAACAGAGAGGCCAGCACGCCGGTCTAAACCTAAGCGCACAGGGGTCTGGGCCCATCGCCCATAGCACACCTGCACGTTGCGTACGCGGCCGAAAGCAGACCTAGCCTAGTGGCTTTCCAGTCCAATTCGGCGCGCGCCGCTCCGTCGCTGACGTCTGAAGTGCTTCGGCTGATACCACGACGTCGGGATACCCATAACTACTCCCACGTAGATGGTTAGTGCGTATAGGCTCGTAGCCAGACTCAGATCAAATACCAAGATCTCGTTAAGCGTGTTAAGTGTCCGCGAACGCCGAACAGGGCCAGGCCCACCTCTCTCCTAGGCGGTCTCAACCTGCCCTGTCGCTCCGCCACAAAGATCCACACAGAGGGCCGTCGGGACAAAGGTCCTTTCAGTCCCCAATCCGTGAATCACTCGCGGGTACTCTTCGAGCTGACCCGACTTTAGTCACCATCTGTATAGTATGTATGTATGTATAGTATATACCCGTGATCACCTCCCGAGTGATCACGGCCCAATAGTATAGCAAGGCAGACTGACAAGAATGTAGGGCCAATGATGATAAACTAGCATCCTATACTAAGCATTTAGGATTGCAGGTAAGGTATCAACAGGTGTAGCAACAATGTCAGGCTATGCATCAGAATAGGATCAACGGAAAGCAGTAACATGCTACACTACTCTAATGCAAGCAGTATAGAGTAGAATAGGCGATATCTGGTGATCAAGGGGGGGGGGGCTTGCCTGGTTGCTCTGGCAAGAGAGAGGGGTCGTCAACTCCGTAGTCGAACTGGGCAGCAGCAGCGTCGATCTCGTAGTCTACCGGAGAGAAGAGGGGGAAGAAACAATGAATACAATGCAAACAAAGGCATATCGATGCATGACATGACAAGTAACGATGCTAGGTGGGCCCTAACGTGGTATGAGGTGGTACCGGTTAAGGGGGGAAACATCCGGGAAAGTATTCCCGGTGTTTCGTGATTTCGGGCAGAGGAGCCGGAGGGGGAAAGTTGCGGTTTCGATAGGTTAGGGGTGTGTGGCGGACGAACGGACTGCGTATCCGGATTCGTCACGTCGTTCTGAGTAACTTTCATGTTGAAAATATTTTAATCCGAGTTACGGATTAAAAGATATGATTTTCTAAAGATTTTATTAATTTCTGGGATTTAATTAATTATTTAATTAATTCAAAAATGATTTAATGACATCAGCATGATGTCATGCTGACATCAGCAGTCAACAGAGTTGACTGGTCAACCTGACTAGTGGGTCCCACTGGTCAGTGACACATTTTAATTAACAGATTAATTAAACTAATCATAATTAATTAGGGGGGTGGACCCCACTGTCATTGTTTGATTAATTAACTATCAGTTAATTAGGTTAATCTAATTGTGATTAAATAACTTAATTAATTTGTTAATTAATTAATTAATTTAATTATTATTATCTATTTATTTATTTTATTTTTATTTTTTTTAATAAAGTTCTGGGGCGTGGGCCCCTGTGTCATTGGGCCAAAGGGGCCACAGCGGTTCGGGCTAACGGGTGCTGGGGTGGAGATGGGCGTCGGGCGCCAGCCCGAGCGGGCGCACGCCCAAGGGCGCACGGGGCGACGACAGGCACGACAGCCCGGGGCGGGGCCGACGAGGTCGGGGGAGGACCGGCCCGTACCGGCGAGCGGCGGTGTCGAGCAGGCAAGGGCGGCGGCGGGGCCCGGCAGACGTGGGCGTTGCCGGAGCGGGATGAGCAGGGAGCGAACAGGGAGGCGCGGGGTGTGCGGCAGTGCAGGGAAGGCCAGCCGGTGGCTTGGCCGCGGGGGTCAGGCGGGGCTCGGTCGATGCGAGCACGCGGCCAGGGCGCCGGTGCGGGCGATGGCCACGGCGGGGAGCGCGAGCGGCACCTCCCGTAGCACGAAGCTGTGGGGCGAGGGGAGGCAATGGCTAATCGTGGGCATGGGACGGAGGCGAGGCCGCCGTGGGCGCGAGCCAGCAAGGCTCACTGACGGCGCGTGTAGAGGGCAGAGAGGAGGACCGGGGTCCTCACCGGCGTTGAAGGGGAGTGGGGGCGTCGAGGCGTGAGGGAGTTCGTCGTGGAGGCAGTCCGGCGAGGAAGGGCTTGAAGAATCCGGCGAGGGCGGCGCCGTGCGCGGTCGTCGGGGCTGAGGACGGGGACGACGAGGTCCAGCGGCTGCGGTCAGATGCGGCCCCGGCGTGGGCCATGGGCAACGACGGCGGCGGGGGGCGGTGTCGCCGGTGTCGAACGCAGGGCACGACGGGCCCCGATCCAGATCGGATCGGGGAAG